>NC_051326.1:60260187-60264272 GCF_015220235.1 Choloepus didactylus
CGGGGACCACCTGACCACGGAGGCGCGGCCTCGCCGGCGCGGAGCCAACGGCTGGAGCTGCGGTCGGGCTCAGCTCCGGCAAAGGGCAGGGCGGGGGACTGGGCGGGAGGCCAGACGGGCCCGGAGGGCGCGGCCGGAGGGCGGCAGGCGCAGTGGCACCGAGAGGACGATGCCCGGGCGCGCCCTGTTCTCGGCGCCAGAGGTCTAGGCTGCCAGCAGCCGTCGAGGGAGCGGGATGAGCAAGCTCAGGGGCCTGGGCGGCGGGGCGGCAGGAGGGGCGGGAGAGGGGGCTGCCTGGCTCGCCAGCCGCTCGCGTGGGGGTGGAGGCGCCGAGGCCGGGGTGCGCCCCGTCCCCGTGGCCCAGGCCGGGGAGTCGGTGCTTTGCCCCCGCCCCAGGACAGCCAGCCCATCAGGACCCTTCCCTGACTGCAGGTCTTCAAGCTTCGGCTGACTCCTTGGGCCTGTGTGAAAAGCCGTGGGCTGGGCATTCTCTTCTATGTCTCTTTCATTCTCAGGACACTACTGCCCCTGCCCCATCCAGTGAGCTCTGTGTGGGGTTGTTGGGTGGGGATGATGGGGACGTCCAGAGGCCAGGACCGTTGCAGTCTTCAGCCTCAGCAAAAGGCCCTGGGTGTGGTGGAAGTACTATGGTGTTTCCTGGAGCTGACCCTTCACCACCACCGCAGGCACCCTGGGCTCTGTCCTCCTCCCAGGGTGGTGTCTCATCGCATCCAGAACTGAGGTGGGACCCCCCCCTCCCGCCGGGTGGGGATCTCAGGCAGGTCAGGGAGCCCAGCAAAGGCTGCTGGGAAGCTGGGAGGCTGAGCCAGGAGAAAGGTCATGGGGGTTGGGTGGTAGCAACCCCAGCCCTGTGTTCCACCAAGCCTTTGGGATATCTCAGTCCCTACCCCATTCATGGAGTCCTGGCTCTGTCCATCCCCTAGCCCACCCCCAAGGTGCTGTGCTTTCCACCTCCAGTCAGTCTCTGTCAAAGATTGGTTTGTCACACACTTGTGTCACTGAAACGCCTCCCCCTCCCCATTGGGAAGTGAGGATTTTGAGTCAGTGGAAAAGCTCATGAAGAGGAGTTGGATCCCTCAGGCCCAACTCCATGTGACTCAGTTTCTCTTTTATTTAGGATGAAGCTTGGGCTTTAGGTCACAAGGCACTAAGCTGTGACCTGGATGTTATTATTGGCCACAGATGGGATAATTAGCAGCTTCTTCATTTGGACTACTTTTATCCGATTTAGCCAAAAGGAGGACAGTTTGGTGCATTTTTCAAAACACGCACACACACGTAAATGCAGTGACTTCACCATGGTAAAATTGTAGCGCAAGGCGAGTTTCTGGCTTCCCCCATGGAAATGATCCAGAAATGTCAGTAGTGGTTGAGAAGCAGAGGGTGTGGTGGGAGGGAGGCTGGACGGTGATCCCAGCAAGGGGCCATCCTCAGATACACACCCTGAAGCCCCAGGCACTAGGGTGAGGGCCAGGGTGGGGCTGAGGGGGCCCCACCTGTCCATAGGTGGGCTGGCGTGAGGCACCGCTCCTCCATGCACAAGACCAGCCCTGGTTTCTCTTACACATTCATCTCAGAAAGGTGCCGTGAGAGTGGGGTACCATGGGGGAGGGGGGACGGCCAAGGAAGCCTGAGAAGTAGAGGGTGAGAACAACCACATGGAGGACTGACCCACTTGGAGAGGTTACAGGGCGTGGGGGGCTTTGCAGGCACATCCCCCCTGGAGAGCACTTCCAGGTAGAGGCAGGGGCTTGTGGGGGTGAATTTCAGGTGTCTGCTTGGCTGGGCTGGCTGTTTGCAAAGCTGGCCTGGACGTTGCTCTGAGGGTGCTTTAGACATGTGGTTACCCTCTGCAGTCAAACACCCCGGCAGCGTGGTGACCTCCCGCAGCCACATGCAGGCCTTATGCAAAGAAGGAGGGAGGTTCCCAGAGGAAAGGAATTCTCCTTCAAGGCTTCAGGGTCGGCCTCTCGCTTCTGCCTCCTGCCTGCCCTGCAGATCTCAGACGTGTCTGCCCCAGTCATACAGGCCAGTTCCTTAAATGAGCCTTTTTAGAGATAGAGACTGGTCGACGTGATGGACATAGCATAGATGTGGACATAGGGATGAGAGACGTGGACATGGAGGTAGATGTAGAGACAAACATGTGGAGACAGATGTGGAGACAGATGCAGAGGGATCTCCTGTTTGACGCAGTGGAGCTTGGAAAGGGAGGGCAGCATGAGGGCAGGGGCCTGGAGGCAGAGGCACCCCTCATTGAAGAACAGGCCTCTCATCCTTGGCGGTCACTACGGAGGTGACGCCGTGATGGTCAAGCTCACACCCATCAGGAACGTGCTCTGACACGCTCGTAGGCCCTGGCCTCACGTTACCTGGATGCAGTTCATGGACAAGGACCCTGCCCCTGGGCACACCCTGCAGGAGAGGAGCTGAGGTTTGGGTCCCCACCCTGAAGATGTGGGCAGCGGGGGTGGGGGGACGAGGTCTGGCTGGATCACACCCCCCCCGGGCCCAGGGCCAGCCTCCCCAGAGGGTGCCACAGCTGCCTGGCTCCTGTGCGCCTCGAGGTTCTGCCCGGTGGGGCTTGTGTGGGGCTGGCTGGGTGAGAGTCCAGGGCATTCAGGGGCAGACTGGGGTCCGGGAGAGGCCGTGGGTATCAATCACTGGCGACTCTTGAAGCCAGTTCTGGACCCGAGACATGCGGGTCCAGCATGGCCTCAGGCTCCTGTGTAGGGGCAGACCCCTATGGCCAGATCAGGTGTGGGCCCCTAGCCGCCAGCCTGCCGCAGTGCCCAGGCAGAGCTTAGGAAGCCTTCCCTGCTGGGGGCTCACCGTTCTTTCAGATGAGCAATTAGACTCAACCAAGACTCTGCCAAGTTTATTGCCATTAAAATTTAATTTCCTATAACACTTAATTTCCAAGGAATTCTGACAATTTCCTGTAGAACTACTTCAATAGTCATCAACCTCACTTAGCAAAAAAGGAAAGCACTTTTCCCATGAATCCATCTTGAATCTGCTTCTGAATATAAACTATTTAGGTTTATGTTTAGAAATTGTACTTTAGTTTTTTTTTTTTGAAATAAATTCAAAGTTACATGAACAGTTGCAAAAACAATACTAGCTCCGTACACAGAATTCCATCATACCCAGACCCCCTCCACCGATAGCTCAATCCACCAACTTTAGCATGCTGTCACATCGCTATCTCTTTCCCTCCCTCCCTATCTATCATCCATCATCTGTTGCTCTGTCTTCTGAACATACGAGAGTTAGCTGCACACATCCTTGAACATACACTATAATTCACGTATACACTTCCATGAACAAGAACATTCTTTTCTGCAATCCCATTAAGAGCAGCTAAGAAGTACAATAGATTCAACAATGATGCAATGCTTACATTCTATATTTCCTTTTCCTTATGTCTCAGCTGTGTCCCTTTGAGCCACCTGTCCTCTATCCTCCAGTCCCAATCCAGGTTCATCCTTAGCATTCAGTTGTCATCTAGTTAGACTGTTTTTTTTTTCAGTTGTGGAAACATATATACAGCCTAAATCTTTCCATTCCACCCCCACCCTAGCCTTCCATTAGTGAGATTAATCACATTTAGAATGTTGTCATGCTCTTTCCCACCATCCATTACTAGAAATTCCCTTCATTTCAGACAGCAACCCTGCACTCATTTCTTAACTCCCCATTGCCCCTACCCCCATTTCTCTTAACCCAAACTCTACTTTTCATCTCTATGGTTATATTCTCTGATAGTTTCTTTGTGTTTACTGTGGGGCTTAAAATTAACCTCTTAAATCCATATCAATCTTGCTTTTCTTTGATACCACCTTCACTTCAATGGGACACATAAACTGTGTTCCTATACTCCTTCATTCCCCCACCTTTATATAGTTGTCTAAAATTACATATTTACATTGAGTTGAAAACCACTGATTTGTCCTTAGACTTTGTGTATATTATATCATGTAGGAAGTAAATAGTGGTGTTACAGTTCAAAAATTATTGACTTCTATTTGTATTCCATTGTGGTTGGAGAATGTGCTTTGAGT
>NC_051326.1:60307709-60391038 GCF_015220235.1 Choloepus didactylus
GACACCCCATTACTCACACAATTGGAACTCTTATTCATTGTTGGTGGGACTGTATAATGGTTCAGCCACTCTGGAAGTCAGTCTGGCAGTTCCTTAGGAAACTAGATATAGAGTTACCATTCGATCCAGCGATTGCACTTCTCGGTATATACCCGGAAGATCGGAAAGCAGTGACACGAACAGATATCTGCATGCCAATGTTCATAGCAGCATTATTCACAATTGCCAAGAGATGGAAACAACCCAAATGTCCTTCAACAGATGAGTGGATAAATAAAATGTGGTATATACACACGATGGAATACTACGCGGCAGTAAGAAGGAACGATCTCGTGAAACATATGACAACATGGATGAACCTTTAAGACATAATGCTGAGCGAAATAAGCCAGGCACAAAAAGAGAAATATTATATGCTACCACTAATGTGAACTTTGAAAAATGTAAAACAAATGGTTTATAATGTAGAATGTAGGGGAACTAGCAGTAGAGAGCAATTAAGGAAGGGGGAACAATAATCCAAGAAGAACAGATAAGCTATTTAACGTTCTGGGGATGCCCAGGAATGACTATGGTCTGTTAATTTCTGATGGATATAGTAGGAACAAGTTCACAGAAATGTTGCTCTATTAGGTAACTTTCTTGGGGTAAAGTAGGAACATGTTGGAAGTTAAGCAGTTATCTTAGGTTAGTTGTCTTTTTCTTACTCCCTTGTTATGGTCTCTTTGAAATGTTCTTTTATTGTATGTTTGTTTTCTTTTTAACTGTTTTTTCATACAGTTGATTTAAAAAAGAAGGGAAAGTTAAAAAAAAAAAAAAAGAAAAACAAGGAAAAAAAAAAGATGTAGTGCCCCCTTGAGGAGCCTGTGGAGAATGCAAGGATATTCGCCTACCCCACCTCCATGGTTGCTAACATGACCACAGACATAGGGGACTGGTGGTTTGATGGGTTGAGCCGTCTACCACAGGTTTTACCCTTGGGAAGACGGTTGCTGCAAAGGAGAGGCTAGGCCTCCCTATGGTTGTGCCTGAGAGCCTCCTCCCGAAAGCCTCTTTGTTGCTCAGATGTGGCCCTGTCTCTCTAGCTAAGCCAACTTGAAAGGTGAAATCACTGCCCTCCCCTCTACGTGGGATCAGACACCCAGGGGAGTGAATCTCCCTGGCAACGTGGAATATGACTCCCGGGGAGGAATGTATACCCGGCATCGTGGGACGGAGAACATCTTCTTGACCAAAAGGGGGATGTGAAAGGAAATGAAATAAGCTTCAGTGGCAGAGAGATTCCAAAAGGAGCCGAGAGGTCACTCTGATGGGCACTCTTATGCACACTTTAGACAACCCTTTTTAGGTTCTAAAGAATTGGGGTAGCTGGTGGTGGATACCTGAAACTATCAAACTACAACCCAGAACCCATGAATCTGGAAGACAGTTGTATAAAAATGTAGCTTATGAGGGGTGACAATGGGATTGGGAAAGCCATAAGGACCACACTCCACTTTGTCTAGTTTATGGATGGATGAGTAGAAAAATAGGGGAAGGAAACAAACAGACAAAGGTACCCAGTGTTCTTTTTTACTTCAATTGCTCTTTTTCACTCTAATTATTATTCTTGTTATTTTTGTGTGTGTGCTAATGAAGGTGTCAGGGATTGATTTGGGTGATGAATGTACCACTATGTAATGGTACTGTAAACAATCGAAAGTACGATTTGTTTTGTATGACTGCGTGGTATGTGAATATATCTCAATAAAATGAAGATTAAAAAAATAAAAATAAAAAAAATAAAAAAAGAAGAAATAGCAGATATCAACAAACAAATTACCAGTGAAGAGATTGAATTAGTAATCAAAAACCTCACAACAAAGAGAAACCCAAGACAAGATGGCTTCACAAGGAATTCTACAAAACATTCAAGAAGATAATCCTGCTCAAATTCTTCCAAAATTGAAAAGGAGGCAACACATCATAATTTTTTGTATGAGGCCAACATCAACCTCATACTAAAGCCAGATAAAATACCACAGAAAAAGAAAACTACAGACCAATATCACTTATGAACATAGATACAAAAATCCTCAACAAAAATAACAGGAAACTGAATTCAATAGCATATTAAACGAATTATACACCATGATAAAGTGGGGTTTGTCCCTGGTATACAAGGTTGGTTCAACATAAGGAAATCACTTAATGTAATACACTAAATTAACCCAATTAAAGAAAATTTAAAAAACACACAAGATAACTCAATTGTTGCAGAAAATACATTTGACAAAATCCAGCACCCCTTCTTGATAAAAACACTTAGAACACAAGGAATAGAAGGAAATTTCTTCAAAGGGAATTTATGAAAAGCCTGCAGTTAACATCCTACTTAATGGTGAAAGACTGTTATTCAACATTGTACTGGAATAGTTTGACATGCTTGATTCAAGGCTGCAAGTCTGCCTACCATGACAGAAAAAAAAAATAGTCCAATTTATGGTCCAACCTTATTTAGTAAAGTTCAACATAGAGATGTGAGATAAATGCCTAATGAAGGGAGTTCATTTGCACACTGTTTTCCTCTTGAGTACACTTCTTTTAGTGCCCTTGAAAGCTGGTCAAAAATAGATTATCATATACCTGGATGTCCTGGCCAGATCTCATTTTAACCTCTGTACAGCCGCAGCACTACCAAAAAAACAAAACTAAACTAAACTAAACTAAAAACAAATGAAGGAGACTACAATGACAAACCGAAATTTATATTCTTTAGAAGTCTGCATGGGAACAATTTTGACAAACTTGACACATTTTAATATGCTCTTAATGTTTTTTATACCACAAGAGGGTTTTTTTTCCTTTTTAATTTTTATTGGGATTGTTCCAATACCATACAATTATCCAAAGATCCAAAGTGTACAATCAGTTGCCCCTGGTACCCTTGTACAGCTGTGCATCCATCACCGCACTTAATTTTTGTTCAATTTTTAGAAAGTCTTCATTACTCCAGACAAGAAATAAAGTGAAAGATGAAAAAAGAAAAAAGGAAACTCGAATTCTCCCATATCCCTAACCAATCCCCCTCAATTGTTGACTTGTAGTGTTGGTATAGTAAATTTGTTACTGTTTATGAAAGAATGTTGAAATACTACTAACTGTAGTATATAGTTTGCAATAGGTATATATTTCTTCCCCATATGCCCCTCTATTATTAACTTCTAGTTGTATTGTCATACATTTGTTTTGTTCATGGAAGAGATTTCTAATATTTGTACAGTTAATCATGGACATTGCCCACCATAGGATTCAGTTTTATACATTCTCATCTTTTGACCTCCAGCTTTCCTTCTGGTGACATATATGACTCTGAGCTTCCCCTTTCCCCCTCATTCGTGCACCATTTGGCACTGTTAGCTATTCTCACATCTTGCTACTGACACCTCTGTTCATTTCCATACACTTAAGTTCATCCTAGTTGAACATTCTGTTCATACTAAGCAACTGCTCCCCATTATTAAGCCTTGTCCTATATCTTGGTACCTTATATTTCATGTCTATGAGTTTACATATTATAATTAGTTCTTATCAGTGAGACCCTGCAATATTTGTCCTTATGTGTCTGGCTTATTTCACTCAGTATATTGCCCTTGAGGTTTTGTCATCAGCCCATTTCTTTTTAAGATGGTTTTGTTCACACACCATACATTCCATCCTAAGTAAACAATTGATGGTTCTCTGTATGGTTGCATATTTATGTGTTCACCACCTTCACCACTATCTGTATAAAGGTACGTTTCTCCCCCAAGGCAGGAGGGAGAGTCAAAGAAGGTAGAGAGGCAAAAGAAAGAGGAAAAAAAATGACAGCTAGGAAGTAGCAGAAAGAAAAATAATCTTAAATCAAAGTAGAGTAAAGAGTCAGACAACACCATCAATGTCAAGTGTCTAACATGCCTCCCCTATCCCCTCCTCTTATCTGCATTTACCTTGGCATATCACCTTTGTTACATTAATGGAAGCATAATACAATGATTCTGTTAGTTACAGTCTCTAGTTTATGTTGATTGCATCCCTTCCCCAATGCCTCCCCATTTTTTACACCTTGCAAGTTGACATTTGCTTGCTCTTCCTCATAAAAGAACATAGTTGTACATTTTATCACAACTGTTGAACCCTCTAGATTTCACCAAGTTACACAGTTCCAGTCTTTATTTTTCCCTTCCTTTCTTCTGATGTCTCACATGCTTCCAACCTTCCTCTCTCAACCATATTCATAGTTATCTTTGTTCAGTGCACTTACATTGCTGTGCTACCATCTCCCAAAATCGTGTTCCAAACCACGCACTCCTGTCTTCTCCTATCACTCTGTAGTGCTCCCTTTAGTATTTCCTGTAGGGTAAGTGTTTTGTTCACAAAGTCTCTCATTGTCTGTTTGTCAGAAAATATTTTGAGCTCTCCCTCATATTTGAGGGACAGCGTTGCTGGATATAGGATTCTTGATTGGTGGTTTTTCTCTTTCAGTATCTTAAATATATCACACCACTTCCTTCTTGCCTCCATGGTTTCTGCTGAGAGATCCACACATAGTCTTATTAAGCTTCCTTTGTATGTGATGTATTGCTTTTCTCTTGCTACTTTCCGGATTTTCTCTTTGTCTTTGACATTTGATAATCTGATTATTAAGTGTCTTGGCATAGGCCTATTCAGATCTGTTCTGTTTGGAGTATGCTGCACTTCTTGGATCTGTAATTTTATGTCTTTCATAAGAGATGGGAAATTTTCATTGATTATTTCCTCTAGTATTGCCTCTGCCCCTTTTCCCTTTTCTTCTCTTTCTGGGACACCAATGATATGTACATTCTTGTACTTTATTTCATCCTTAAGTTCCTGGAGACATTGCTCATATTTTTTCTTTCTTTTCTCCATCTGCTCCTTTGCATGTAGGCTTTCAGGTGTTGTGTTCTCCAGTTCTTGAGTGTTTTCTTCTGCCTCTTGAGATCTGCTGTTGTATGTTTCCATTGTGTCTTTCATCTCGTGTGTTGTGCCTATCATTTCCATAGATTCTATTAGTTGTTTTTTTGAACTTTCGATTTCTGCCTTATGTATGCCCAGTGTTTTCTTTACAGCTTCTATCTCTTTTGCAAAATATTCTCTAAACTCTTTGAATTGATTTAGCATTAGTTGTTTAAATTCCTGTATCTCAGTTGAAGTGTTTGTTTGTTCCTTTGACTGGGCCATAACTTTGTTTTTCTTAGTGTAGGTTGTAGTTTTCTGTTGTCTAGGCATCTGACCTCCTAGGCCACCCCAATCAGGTTTTCCCAGATGAGAACAGGCTCAGGTCACAGAAGGAGGAAATATTCAGTATCTGGTTTCCCGATGGTTTTTCTTAGAGGATTGATACACCTGTGCTTTTCTACCTGGTGGGTGCACCTTCAGCCTGTCACCAGCTGGTGTAAGAGGGTGTGGCCTGTGGCTCTCCTTCCCCAGGCTTTGGGTTCTGGTTCCAGTAAGGCAGGCAGTAGAGCTGGGCCCCTCCCTTTCCTCTTGGGAAGCTATGCCCCTCCAGAGAGTTCACTGCATATCAATAAGTTATTTGTTCCTCTGACTCTGATGATCAAAGTGTTTTGATTTTAAAATGGCTGAGGCTATCTTTACTGCAAAACCCTGCAAAGTGCTGAGAGTTTCTCCACAGAGAGAGAAAGGGACAGAAAGCTCTCAGTTTCTCCCATCCACCAGAGATAGCACCCGATCCTCTGGGCTCCCCATCCTGAGACAGATGTGTCCCCTGACTCTCCTAAGGTCAGTTGTCACCAAAAGCCTCTGTCTGCTTGTTGAGGATTCCCTGTCTGTATTGAGCAGTTAACATTAAAACCCGATTTGGAGCGGGTCTGCAGTTTTACTTACAGAATTTATGCTGTGATCCTGGGCATTCCTCCCAATTCAGGTTGGTGGATGATGACTGGACGGTCACGTTTGTCTCCCCGCAGTTATTCCAGGTTATTTACTAGTTTTTTGGTCATTTATGAATTGTTCCAGGGGGACTAACAGTCTTCCACTCCTCTCTATGCTGCATCTTACCGCAAGAAGTTTTTAAAAAGAATTTCTTTCAAGTCTACTACCAAATACAATTTCTTAGGAAAAATTATGAAGGGAAATACTTTCAAAGTGTTATTTCCAGACAACTGCACTTGCAGAAAAGCAATTAAAAATAAGGAACAATATACACATACTGTTTTGTAAAACATAGCCTTTAATGCTGTTTGAAGATATTTATACTGCTTTTACTCTTTATTATATAAATTATAACTATGGTCAGCCATGAAATGCACTAGACCTCTTAAAGAAGGGTTTACTTGTAACTCTTTATGTGGCTGAATTTACTACAATGTCTTGTGATTAGATTTATAATTAAATTTGATTCAGGTAACTGCTTTATAGCATATAAGTTAAATTTAAAACCTCTTCTGCACACACATGCCCTATAATAATAACTATTTTGGGGGCTTCTATTACCTCAAACAAAAAGTCACAGCAAGGTACAGTCAGAAATTGCTCTGGGCCTCATTGAAATAAATTTAAGATCACTAATAATTATCCTGATAATTGAAAGAATCCCTTTGTACAGTTTCTGATAATCTGTTGTTTATTCATCTTTTGAGAGTGAAAAACATTTATATGTTTATATTAACAATTTTTACTATTTAAGTTTTTCCCTGTGCTAACATTTATATTACTCATGCATTCCTCATTTTCAATAAACATGTAGGAAATAGTCACAATATTACCAGTGAAATAACTAAGAAAATAACCTAGCAAATGAATATCAAAGCTAAAACCAGAACTTATTTTTCTGAGCTTTTGTATAATTTTTAGCCTAAAATTGTATATTATGTACTTTAAAATATATTATTGTCAAAACCACAGCCCAAAAATATATTAATTCCTTAATGAGAGCCACTCAATCACTGGAAACATTTTGGGGATGAACTTGAATATCAATTGAAAAAATAAATTATAAATACTGATGCTTCCTTCTTAACTTACTTATTTTTTTTTCATTTTTATTGAGATTGTTCAGATACCATACAATTATCCAAAGATCCAAAGTGTACAATCACTTGCCCCTGGGTACCCTCATACAGCTGTGCATCCATCACACTTAATTTTTGTTCAATTTTTAGAAACTTTTCATTACTCCAGACAAGAAATAAAGTGAAAGATGAAAAAAGAAAAAAAGAAAAGGAAACTCTAATCCTCCACTATCCCTAACCAACCCCCCTCAATTGCTGACTCATAGTATTGATATAGTACATGTTACTGTTTATGAAAAAATGTTGAAATGCTACTAACTGTAGTATACAGTTTGTAATAGGTATATAGTTCTTCCCTATATGCCCCTCTGTTATTAACTTCTAATTGTATTGTCATACATTTGTTCTGGTTCATGGAAGTGATTTCTAGTATTTGTACAGTTGATCATGGACATTGCCCACCATAGGATTCAGTTTTATACATTCCCATCTTTTGGCCTCCAACTTTCCTTCTGGTAACATATATGACTCTGAGCTTCCCCTTTCCACCTCATTCACACACCATTCGGCGCTGTTAGTTATTCTCACATCTTGCTACCAACACCCCTGTTCATTTCCAAACATTTAAGTTCATCCTAATTGAACATTCTGCTCATACTAAGCAACCACTCCCCATTCTTAAGCCTCGTCCTGTATCTTAGTACCTTATATTTCATGTCTATGAGTTTACATATTATAATTAGTTCCTATCCGTGAGATCCTGTAATAATTGTCCTAATGTGTCTGGCTTATTTCACTCACTATATTGCCCTCAAGGTTTTGTCATCAACCCATTTTTTTTTAATATGGTTTTGTTCACTCACCAAACATTCCATCCCAAGTAAATAATCGATGGTTCTCTGCATGGTCATACATTTATGTGTTCACCACCTTCACCACTGTCTATATAAGAGCATCTACATTTCTTCCGCAAGGCAGGAGGGAGAGTCAAAGAAGGTAGAGAGGCAAAAGAAAGAGGAAAAAAAAATGATAGCTAGGAAGCAGCTAAAGGAAAAATAACCTTAAATCAAAGTAGAATAAAGAATCAGACAATACCACCAATGTCAAGTATCTAACATGCCTCCCCTATCCCCCCTCTTATCTGCATTCACCTTGGTATATCACCTTTGTTACATTAAAGGAAGCATAATACAATGATTCTATTAGTTACAGTCTCTAGTTTATGCTGATTGCATCCCTCCCCCAATGCCTCCCCATTTTTAACACCTTGCAAGCTTGATATTTGCTTGCTCTCCTTCGTAAAAGAACATATTTGTACGTTTTATCACAATTGTTGAATACTCTAGATTTCACCAAGTTACACAGTCCCAGTCATTATCTTTCCTCCTTTCTTGTGGTGTCTCACATGCTCCTCACCTTCCTCTCTCAACCGTATTCATAGTTACCTTTGTTCAGTGTACTTACATTGTTGTGCTACCATCTCCCAAAATTGTGTTCCAAACCACACACTCCTGTCTTCTATCACCCTGTAGTGCTCCCTTTAGTATTTCCTGTAGGACAGGTGTCTTGTTCACAAAGTCTCTCATTGTCTGTTTGTCAGAAAATAATTTGAGATCTCCCTCATATTTGAAGGACAGCTTTGCTGGATATAGGATTCTTGGTTGGCGGGTTTTCTCTTTCAGTATCTTAAATATATCATACCACTTCCTTCTTGCCTCCATGGTTTCTGCTGAGAGATCCGCACATAGTCTTATGAAGCTTCCTTTGTATGTAATGGATCGCTTTTCTCTTGCTGCTTTCAGGATTCTCTGTTTGTCTTTGACATTTGATAATCTGATTATTAAGTGTCTTGGCATAGGCCTATTCATATCTCTTCTGTTTGGAGTACACTGCACTTCTTGGATCTGTAATTTTATGTCTTTCATAAGAGATGGGAAATTTTCATTAATTATTTCCTCTATTATTGCTTCTGCCCCCTTCCCCTTCTCTTCTCCTTCTGGGACACCAATGATACGTACATTATTGTACTTTGTTTCATCCTTGAGTTCCCGGAGATGTTGCTCATATTTTTTCATTCTTTTCTCCATCTGCTCCTTTGCGTGTAGGCTTTCAGGTGTTTTGTTCCCCAGTTCCTGGGTGTTTTCTTCTGCCTCTTGAGATCTGCTGTTGTATGTTTCCATTGTGTCTTTCATCTCTTGTGTTGTGCCTTTCATTTCCATAGACTCTTCTAGTTGTTTTTTTGAACTTTTGATTTCTGTCTTATACATGTCCAGTGCTTCCTTTACAGCCTCTATCTCTTTTGCAATATCTTCTCTAAACTTTTTGAACTGATTTAGCATTAGTTGTTTAAATTCCTGTATCTCAGTTGAAGTGTACGTTTGTTCCTTTGACTGGGCCATAACTTTGTTTTTCTTAGTGTAGGTTGTAATTTTCTGTTGTCTAGGCATGGTTTCCTTGGTTATCCAAATCAGGTTTTCCCAGACCAGAACAGGCTCAGGTCCCAGAGGGAAGAAATATTCAGTATCTGGTTTCCCTGAGGGTATGTCTTAGAAAATTGCTCCACCCTTTGATGCCTCAGGTCACTGTGCTTTTCTGCCCAGCAGGTGATGCCTGTTAGCCTATAATACTTGTCTGGTGTGAGGAGGTGTGGCTGTGTTCCCCCAGGCTCTGGGGTCTGGTTCTGAATGGAAAGGGCCCCACCCCTTTCCTCCTAGAGAAGACAGACCCCCCAGGTGGAGGTCATTAGCATTTCAATGGTCTCGCTCTCTGCTTGTGCTGTCTCCGCCCTTCCCCGATTCACAGCCCTGGAAACTGAAAATGACTTGGGCTTTCTCCACTGAGACAAAAAAGAAACAGTCCCCTTCAGACCCAGTCCAAGGCGACCCTCCGGCTCTCCCAGGTCAGTCGTCACCCAAAGCCTCTGTCTGTTTTTGGGGATGTGTACCTGTAGTGAGCAGTTCACACTCGCTACTTAAAACCCCAGTTGGAGCTCAGCTGAGCTATATTCACTTGCTGGGAGAGAGCTTCTCTCTGGCACCACGAGGCTTTGCAGCTCGGGCTATGGGGGAGGGGGCCTCACGACTTGGTTCCACAGGTTTTACTTACAGATTTTATGCTGTGTTCTCGGGCATTCCTCCCAATTCTGGTTGGTGTATGATGAGTGGATGGTCTCGTTTGTCCCCCCGCAGTTATTCTGGATTATTTACTAGTTGTTTCTGGTTTTTTGTAGTTGTTCCAGGGGGACTACTTAGCTTTCACTCCTCTCTATGCTGCCATCTTGCCTGCAACCTTAACTTACTTATTAAGGAGTTTGTCTTATATTTTAAAAAGTGTTTACAAATTTGACAATGTAAACTCTCATCTTTGAAAGATTTGTACAAGAAGAAAACTTTCTGGAATAACAGTTGATGTAGGCATGTCTATTTTCTCATTCTGCCTCTGAAGAAAGCTCATGGTTAAATAAGAAGTCAGTTCATCAGCTATGGGAGATTCCATGAAATCAAAACATTAAGCAAAGTGGGTCCTGGATCAGACAAAGGACTTTGCTAGAAAAACTGCTTAACTTCCCAGAAAGTCATTGTTTTCCTTAATTCTAATGTACTAACTTTAACATCCCATTTCTTAGACTGTGGTGAGGTAAGTTATTTACTTTATGGGAGGGGGCAGCTTTACTTCTAAGAGCAATCACTCTTCTACTTCTTTGGCAATTCTTTAATGAGTCTAAGGTGACTTCACAAGTTCACAATAAAGCGTTTGCTTCCTTTAAAAAAAAGTCAGTTCATGATATAAAAATTATATTTTTATTATTACTTCAAATCATTCTTTATAAATTTATTTTCTCTTTACTTATTAAAATGTTAATGAAGTATTAGATTCACCTGCAAAGAGTGGATTCATCGCTTGGTTTTTCATTTAGGAATAGAAAGTGCTTATTCTAACTCTAGGAAAACAAATCACAAGGGAAACGGTAAGAAATAAAAAAATTTGAAATCCTCTTAAAAATAGATTTTGATTGTATAAAGTAATTCCATTAATCATCTACAATTTCTAGGATTTTCCAAAATGAAACCAGTCTAATGGCTTTTATATTATTCAAATCAAGTGTCAGGAGTTCAAAATTAAGACCTAATATTTAATTTTCTTTATGTGAATGGAAAAGTGTTGATTTTTATGAAAAATACAGAATCTTCAATACTATTACTCAAATAAACCTTAGTTTTGTATCAAAACTAGATTAATAGTTACCCAGTTAATTATTGATCTTGATGTAGGCACATTAATCCACTGGCCTGATTGCTACTGTGAGGATATTTCATGGATATAAATCATCAGTCAGTTGATTGCATCTATAGCTGATTACATCTATAATCAACTAAGGAAATTGCCTTCAACAATGAGAAAAGCTTCATCCAATCAGTTGAAGGCCTTACAAGAGAAGGAATGATTTCACAGTCAGAAAGGAGAATGTCCATCTCTAATTCAGCCAGCCAGCTTCTCCTGGGGAATTCATCAAAGACCTTCATTGAGGTTCCCAACTTGCGGCCTGCCCTAAGGAATTTTGACTTGCCCATTGCCACAGTCATGTAAGCCAATTTCTATACAAAATCTCTTAATATTTACATTATACACACACACACACACACACACACACACACACACACACACACACACACACACACACACATCCTGCTGGTTCTGTTGCCCTAGGGAATCCTGACTAATACAGATTTTGGTACCAGAAGTATGTTTGAATTATATACATGTTTTAGGTAGTTTTTCTTGCTCCCCTTATGTAGAACATTTCTTTTGTAGAATTTGAAACTGGTAATAGTTTGTGCCATGTTAGTTCACTCACTCCTAAGATGTTGATACGGTTACAGTAAAAGAAAGAAAAGTGAATTTCAATGAAGGTAAATGTCAAAAGAGAAACAGAGCTTCAGGGAATAGAATAAGCATCTCATTTCACGTCACTTCATCCCATTCTCTGCTGACTAAGCCATAAAGTTGCAGCACTATGCATTTAGGCTATCTGTCAAACATAAATCACAAAGTTTAATAGGGACAAAAATCATTCATTTATATTTCCATACTTCATCCTCCCCCAGAAAGAGATTTCTGGCTTTGGCCTCTCGATTTCTTTCAGCTTCAAATATTTTGGAAGGACCTGACTTGTCCAGATGGTTCATTCAGTTTTGGTGGAGCACAATAGCACAAGGGAGTGTAAAGATCAGAGATGTGTGGATTAAGGTTGGTGACAGGGAGTGGGGAGGTTTATAGAGATTTAGGAGCAGCTGCAATTAAAGAAGAAAGCTAACTGAAGGAGACACCACCAGAATAGAAAACATGCCTATGTTCTCAAATCACTGAAACCAAAATAAAATGAATACCTGATGGTCTTTCCTGGATCTGCCTCTATAATCCAAGTGCAGTGAAGGTTGTTGTCATAGGGAGCTGGATAGCCAGGAGACAGGATGCGCCCGGAAGTGGCAGCATGGATCCAACCACCACATTCCGCTGTGAAGTACAGGGAGACATGGGGAAATCTAGTCCACATATCACAGGTTTCTATTTAATTACTTTTAAAAACCAAAACCAATCATTTCAGTAATATACACAGAGAAAAAGAAATCACAATAATTTTATCTTTATCATTTCCCTTCTTTATTTCTTCCCAACCATTATCCTGATGGAAAAGCATTATCCTCCATGTAAGTATAGCCAAAAAGATAATACAATGAAATGCTCATGTTATAATTCTGATAATAAATATATCTGTACCTACAGCCTCAATGAAATGGTATTAGCAAATATTTCATACTTGAAGAAAAAATTAAAAAAAAAATTTAGGAATAAAAAGAACCCACAATAGAAAGAGGACATTAAAAAAAAAATCCTTCCCTCTTCCAGAAGTCCAATCAAAATGTTGCTAGTGTGCTTAGACCAAGCTTTTGCACAGTAATCTAAACTTGCCGTCAAACTCACCTATGCAAGAAGGCAATGGTTTATCCCACACTCTTCTGTCTCCACTAAGGCAGGTGAGAGTGCTGCTTCCATGCATCGCATATCCTGGATTACAGCCGTACAGGACTACAGTGTCAGCAAAGTGGCCTTCATCTCAGATCTTATAGCCATAGTTGAGGATTCCTGGATCTTCACATTTTACTAGATCAAAACCTACGAGAAAGAAAGGGAAAGAAGAGAAGTAAAGGTAGAACATATGCTAGCAGTAACATAAAGATGAAATAAAGCTTGAGAACATATTTATTCCTTTCCATAATATTAATAAGGAAAGTCTTTTGACAAAAACTTCTAAACTGTCATCAGTCAAGCCAGTTATAATCCATGTCTCCAGCTAGCACACTGGATACTTACAGTAAGTTGCAAAGCTTTATCTGACTGAACTGCAAGACTTTGTTGCCTTCAAATCCCCTCTGTCACAACCTGAGGCATGCAAGAGGGTGGGGTACACACATTTGTGCCACCAAGAATCTTTTCAGGGACTTGTCCAACCACCCTCAACCACCAGCCTTTGTGCCCACTTCTCCCAAACTTTAAGATCTTAAACTTCATAGGAAATTAAAAAGTTGTTCGTACCCACAAAAGAATGGGGACTCATGAATTACCACCTGCCACATACCTCATGGCACACAGTTATGAGGCTCTCGAGCAACTCCATGCAAAATAAAAATTCCATAAATGAATCATTACAGTGACTTTGTCAAACTAAGCTCTTAAACCCCAAGACATAGATGACAGAAATGAAGATTTAGCTTCTGCAATGCCGAGAACTGTATGTTGCTTTTATGTGAGGCAATATTTTAAGACCTTCTGTGAAGACAGTCTTACAGTAACATATTTCTCTCTTCTGACCATGACGCAAATTTTGACCATTTAAAAAATCAGAATTGGAACCTTGAAATATCATGTGGTCTGTTTACTTCTACATCCACCTAACTTCCAACTCTTCCATTACTCAAAAAAGAAAAAAAAAGTGCTACTTTTGTACTTTTGTTAAGTCTATCAATCTTGCGTTTTGAGATACCTTCCACTGAGGAAAACATATACTGAAATTCACAATATAATTTTACCCAGGAGATCCCTATAAAATTGAGATTGAATTCTACAGTTCTTTGTTTCAGGGAAAGGAAGGTGTACTAATTTGATAATTAACAGTCAGATGCTAAGCAAAATTTTCTTCTATAAAGTAGCAATATTAGGCTTAACTTTATTGTCTTTACATAACTCTGATCTATTTAAGAAATACAGAAATATTTAATTCAAGATGTCCAGAATATAAAGGAAAAGGAAATTTTAAACTGCTACAAAGAAGAGGAAGGAATGAAGGAAAATTCAAGGGTCCCAATCCCATATGGTTCCAGGGATAATCCAAATATTTGACTATAGCCTGGCTGCATAGTACCAAGGTAAGTGGGGAGACTGTGAAACATTGAACTGTTGTATTAATATATGACAAAAAAGTACTGAACATAAAGCATCATAAGAGGCATTACAGATCACCGAGCCCTGTTTTCTTTTTGCACAAGGAAAACAAACGGAAGTTTTTGTTGTTGTTGCTTTACTTGGTTCTTGTGTTTGGAAGTGACAGGATCTCAGCAGTGCTTTAGAAAGCAATATTGTAGACGGTGTCAGGAAGCGGGGGAAACAAACAAACCTGGAGGTTAGGAGGTGATTTGCATAGGCCACATCTTCAATAGGGCTCCACTGAAGGCAATAAATAGTGTTTCTAGGGTACTACTTTGAATTCAAATTAAATATGCTGAGGCTGAGTGTTGACTGCCAGTGGAGCACAAAATTGGGAATATCCATTAGACAAATGAAATCCAGGTATGTAACATATAAACAAAAAGAGAAAAAAATTGATCACCATTATGTATACAATTGTAACATAATTCTGGGTGAATTAAAAAAAAAATCTATACCAAGGTGACAAGCTCAAATGCTAATGGTGCCGTGCAGGTCTTATCAATGACAACAGATGCCTGCACATGACAACAGAGGCTGAGGGTTTGGGGAAGGCGGAGTCAATAGCAGTTATGACCTGCTGTCCTGCTGAAATTCATACCTGACGTGACCTGAGCTTCTGAGTTTTCAAGGGGTCCTAGAAATCTGGACTTACAAGGTTTACAAAAATCGTTACTGAATGACCAAATATTTTGAAACTGAGTATGTTTAAAATATCAGATTAGATTGTTGAAGCTAGGTGTAAATGCCAGTAAAAGAACTAGATAATTTAGCAATGTTTAAAATTTTACAAATGCCTGGCATCATTTAGACTTGTCAACTGGTGAAAAGGATGATATTCATACTCAGAATGGGAGAAATTTGACCTATTTCATCTAAAGCTTTTAAAGTAAGCTGGAGACACATACATCTGTTAGGAATCGTGAAAGCGTGAAACCATAAGTGGTCTAGGTAACTTCTCCAAGACCTCTCATTTTAAAAATAAATTATTTCCTGACAAAAGATTGTTAAACAGAAGAGCTTATCATGAAAGATTTTAGGCTTTCTTCCTTTGCGGTTTATGCCTATGTTGATAAAGTAATGACAATGATTTTTCTGCTTGACTTAGGAGCTGTCTCGTAAGCTCTGTAGGTAATTTATTGATATTAATGCTTAAAATGTCATTCAGAGAGTATGACCTTTAAATACGTCAATCAAATAAATTACCAAAGTTCTAAAATCCAAAAATAAACTCATTTTAATATTGGTTTGAAGAAAGTTTTTTCCCTGTCCTAAAATTTGCATTAAAGCCTTTCATGGAGCAAGGTAGGAATAAGCATGAAAAAAACAAATAAGCAAACCAATGAAGATTTATCAATAAAAATGTCTACTAAACTTTATTTGGGATGAATTTTTTATAGACATTTCTGTTTTATTGTTTTTTAAAGTGCTCAATCCTATTGTTATTTTTATTTCTTTTTAACTGTGTTTTTGTTTTAAAGCATTTACTGAGATATATTCATTACCATACAATCTGAAGTGTACAGTCAATCACTTTTAGTATAATAACAGAGTTGCACATTCATCACCACAATTTAGAACATTTTCATTATTCCAAAAAAGAAAAGCCCCATACCACTTAGCACTCACCTCTCAATCCTTCTATCCTTCCCCAGCCGTACATAACCACCAATCTAATTCTGTCTCTATAGATTTATTTATATTTACATTTAGTACAAATGAAATCATACGATATGTAGTACTTTGGGTCTGGTTTCTTTCACTTAGCATAATGCTTTTTTTTAATTATTGTTTTTATTTTTACTTTTTAGTTAAAGTTGTAGGCTTACATAAAAGTCATGTAAAAATACAATTCTTGTATACTCCCTATTGTTGACACTTTGCATTTGTTTGGTACTTTTGTTATAATTGATGGAAGAATATTAAAATATTACTAACTATGCTCCATAGTTTGCATTGGGCATATTTTCTGCCATATACCACCTTGGTATTAACACATTTTAATAGTGACCTACATTTGTTATAATTCATGAAAGAAAATTCTCATATTTGTACTATTAACCACAGTCATCATCCACAACAGGTTTCACTGTGTTGTACAGTCCCATGTTTTATCCCCTAACTTTTTTCGAACACACGCTGCCCAAAATTTCCCCTTTCAACCACAATCACATGCATAATTCAGTGCTGGTAATTACACTCACAATAATGTGTTATCACCACCACTATCCTTTTCCAAACAAATACAATAAATGTAAATAGAAATTCTGCACAAATTAAGCATAAGCTCTGCATTCTCCACCACCCCTCACCCCCATTCTAGCTGCTGGTAACCTGGATTCTAACTCTACAAGTTTACTTACAATTAATTCATGTCAGCGAGATTGGATAATATTTGTACTTTTGCATCTGGCTTATTTCACTCAACATAATCTTCTCCAGGTTCATCCAAGCCATTGCATGCGTCAGGACTTCTTTTTTTCTCACAGCTGAATAATGCTCCATCATATGTATATGCCACATTT
The DNA here is from genome assembly GCF_015220235.1 of Choloepus didactylus. NCBI lineage: Eukaryota > Metazoa > Chordata > Mammalia > Pilosa > Megalonychidae > Choloepus > Choloepus didactylus. The sequence continues at coordinate 60,324,730 of NC_051326.1, forward strand.
TGTTTGTCTGTTCACCAGTGATGGCACTTGGAGTGCTTCCATCTTTTGGCAGTTATGAACAATGCTGCCATGAACATCGGTGGGCAGATATCTGAGTCCCTGCTTTCAGTTCTCCTGTGCATATACCTATTAGAGAGATTGCTGGATCACACGGCCCTTCTATATTAGCTTCCTGAAGCACCACCAAAGTGTCTTACACGGGGGCTGCACCACTTTGCTTTCCCACCAGCAATGAGTGAGTGTTCCTGTTTCTTCATATCCTTCCAACACTTGTAGTTTTCCGTTTCTTTTTAAATAGTAACCATTCCACTAGGTGTGAAATGATATCTCATTGTGGTATTGATTTGCATTTCTCTAATAGCTAATGGTGTTGAACATCTTATCATGTGCTTTTTTGGCCATTTGCATTTCCTTTTTGGAAATATATCTATTCAAGTCTTTTGCCCGTTTCAAATTGGGTTGTCTTTCAATTTTTGAGTTGTAGGGTTATATATATATATATATATATATATTCTAGGTATTAAACCCTTATCGGATACGTGGTTTCCAAATATTTTCTCCCATTGGATAGGCCTCCTTTTCACTTTCTTGACATAGTCCTTTGAGGCACAAAAGTTTTTTAATTTGAAGAGGTCCCATTTATCTATTTTTTCTTTTGTTGTCTGTGCTTTGGGTGTAATGTCTAAGAAACTATTGCGTACCACAAGATCTTGAAGCTACTTCCGTACATTTTCTTCTAGGAGTCTTATGTTCTTGACTCTTATATCTTGGTCTTTGATCCCTGTTGAGTTAATGTTTGTATAAGGTGTGAGATGGAGTCCCCTTTCATTCTTTTGCATAAGGATAACCAGTTCTCCCAGCACCATTTATTGAAGAGACTATTTGGTCCCAATTGAGTGGACTAGACAGCCTTGTCAAATAATAGTTGGTCATAGATGCAAGGGTCTATTTCTGAACTCTCAGTTTGATTCCATTGGTCAATATATCTATGTTTATGCCAGTACCATGCTGTTTTGACCAAAAGAGCTTTGTAATGAGCTTTAAAGTCAGGAGGTATGAGTTCTCCAACTTTATTCTTTTTCAAGATTTTTTTTTTCTTTTTTGCTATTTGAGGTCCCTTACCTGTCCAAATAAATTTGATAATCGGCTTTTCCATTTCTGTGAAGTAGGCTGTTGGAATTTTGATTGGGATTGCATTGCATCTGTAAATCATTGTGGGTACAAATGACATCTTAATGATTTAGGTTGTCTTTGATTTCTTTTAACAATGTTTTGCAGTTTTCTCTGTACAAGTCCTTTACCTCCTTGGTTAAATTTATTCCAATTTTATCCTTTTAATCACTGTTGTAAATGGATTTTTTTCTAGATTTCCTCCTCAGATTGCTCATTACTAGTGTATAGAAGCACCAATGATTTTTTTGTGTGTGTTGATCTTTTATCCCACCACGTTGCTGAACTCATTTATTAGTTCTATCAGCTTTGCTGTGGATTTTTTAGGACTTTCTATATATTGGATCATGTCATCCACAAATAGTGAAAGTTTTACTTCTTTCCTATTTGGATGACATTTGTTTTTCTTGCCTAACTGCTCTAACTAGAACCACTAGCACAATGTTGAATAACAGTGGTGTCAGTGACCATCCTTGTCTTCCAGATCTTAGAGGGAAAGCCTTGTTCAATCTTTCTTTCACCATTGAACATGATGGTAGCTGTGAGTCTTTCATATATGCCCTTTCTCATGTTGAAGAAGTTATCTTCTATTCCTATCTTCAAAATATTTTTATCAAAAAAGAATGCTGGTATTTTCAAATGCCTTTTCTGCATTAATTGAAATGATCATGTGTTTTTTCCCTTTGATTTGTTAATGTGGTATATTACATTAATTGATTAGATTGTGTTGAACCACCCTTGCAAACTTGGGATAAAACCCACTTGGTCATGATGTGTAATTCTTTTAATGTGCTGTTGGATTTGATTTGCTAGTATTTTGTTGAGCATGTTTGCATTTATAGTCATAAGAGAAATCAGTCTGTAATTTTCTTTTCTTGTATATATATCTGGCTTTGGTATTAGGATGATGTTGTCTTCATAGGATGAGTTACGTAACATTCCCTTCTCTTAAATTTTTTGGAAGAGTTTGAGTATGATTGCTATTAATTCTTCTTGCAATGTTTGGTAGAATTCACCTGTGAAGCCATCTTGTCCTGAGCTTTCCTTTCTTGGGAGGTTTCTGATGATTCAATCTCTTTCTTTTAATTGATATGTTGAGGTCTTCTTTTTCTTGTAGACACAATGTAGGTTGTTCACGTATTTCTAAAAATTTGTCCTTTTCAACTCGGTTGTAGAATTTTTGATATGCAGCTGTTTGTAATATCCTCTGATGTCCTTTTTATTTCTGTGGGGTCAGTTATAAGGCCTTCCTCTCATTTCTGATTTTATTTATTGTTTCTTTTCTCTCTTTGTCAGTCTAGCTAAGGGTTTGTCAGTTTTATTTATCCTGTCAAAGAACCATCTTTTGGTTTTGATAATTCTCTTTATTGTTTTTTTTATTCTTAATTTCATTTATTTATGCTCTAATCTTTCTTTCTTTCTTTCTGCTTGCTTTGGGATTAGATTGCTGATCTTTTTCTAGCTCCCTGATGTTTGCAGTTAGGTCTTTGAGTTTATCTCTTTCTTCTTTTTTAATGTAGGCATTTGAGGGTATAAATTTTCATCTCAGCACTGCCTTCATTGCATTGCATGTGTTTTGTTATGTTGTGTTCTCATTTTCATTCATCTTGAGATATTTACTGATTTATCTTGCAATTTCTTTGACCCACTGATTGTTTAGCAGTATGTTGTTTAACCTGCATATAATTGTGACTTTTCCAGTTCTCCACCTGTTATTGATTTCCTGCTTCATTCCATTAGGATCATATAATTTTAATTCCTTTAAATCTTATTGAGACTTGTTTTTTGATAGAGCATATGGTCTATCCTGCAGAATCATCCATGGACACTTAAGAATAATGTAAATCTTACTGTTTTGGGATTCAAAGTTCCTTTTATGTCTGTTAGATCTAGTTCATTTATCATATTATTTAAGTTATCTCTTTCCTTATTTATCCTCTGTCTAGATGTTCTATCTGTTGATAAAAGTGGTGAATTAAAGTCTCCAACAATTACTGTAGAGACGTCTATTTCTCCCTTCAATTTTGCTGGTATTTGCCTCAGGTATTTTGGGGCCCCCTGGTTAGATGCATAAATATTTACGATTGTTATTTCTTCTTAGTGGATTGCCCTCTTTAAGAAATAGTGTTCTTTTTCTCTTATAACAATTTCACATTTAAACTTTATTTTGTCTGACATTAGTATAGCTACCCCAACTCTTTTTTTCTTACTGTTTACATGGAATATCATTTTCCAAACTTTCACTTTCAACCTATTCATGTCCTTGGGTCTAAAGTGAAATCTCTTGTAGACATCATGTAGATGGAACATTCTTTTTTTATTCATTCTGCCAATCTGTGTCTTTTGATTAAGGATTTTAATACATCAATATTCAATATTATTATTGGAAAGGCAGTACTTACTTCAGCCATTTTATCCTTTGGTTTTTATATACCATATTATTTTTGTCTCTCTTTTTACACTTTTAGTTACCCTTATGATAACCTTCATTTCTACATTCTCCTCCATGCCTCTATCTCCTGTTTTTTTTCCTGTCAGCCTGTAGAAGTCCCTTTAGTATTTCTGTATGGAAGGTCTTTTGTTGATGTATTCTCTCAGTTTCTGTTTATCTATGAATATTTTAAACTCTCATTTTTGAAGATGAGTTTTTCCAGGTAAATAATTCTTAACTGGCAGTTTTTCTCTTTTAGTACCTTAAATATATCATACCACCTCTTTCTTGCCTGCATTGTTTCTGATAAGACATCATATTATTGCTGTTACCTTGTATGTGACAGGTCACTTTTCTCTTGCTGCTTTTAGAATTCTCTCTTTCTCTTAGGCAATTGACATTTTGACATTTTGATGTGTCTTGGGGTGGGTCTATTTGAGGTTATTCTATTTGGAGTATGTTGCACATCTTGGACTTGAATCCTTATGTCTTTCATAAGAATTGGGAAATTTTTGGCCATTATTTCCTCAAATATTCTTTCTGCCCTGTTTCCCTTTTCTTCTCTTTTTGGGACCCCCATGATATGTATGCTTGAGTGTTTCATGTTGCCATTCAGTTCCCTGAGACCCTGCTCAATTTTATCCCTTCTTTTCTCTGTCTGTTCTTCTGTCTCTAAGATTTTGATTTTGTATCTTGTAGTTCATTGATTCATTCTTTTACCTGTTCAAATCTGCACTCATATGCCTTCAGTGTATTTTTAATCTCTTCTATTGTGCTTTTAATTCTTCTTTATGCTCACCCAGTGTCTTCTAAATATCCTTTATGTGTTTAGCCATATTTTCCTTCATCTTCTTGAATTTCTTTAGGAGATTTTTAAAAATCTTTGATTAGCTGTTCCAAACTCTGTGTCTCCTGTGAAGCTTTACTTTGTTTCTTTGATTTGACCATATCTTCCTGTGCCTTAGTATGGCTTGTAATTTTTTGCTGATGTGTAGGTTTCTGATTATCTTGATTAGTTTTCTCTTAAGGTCAGTTTCTCTCTCTTGCCTTGGGTTTTATTTTTGATTGGCTTTGTGTTGAGGTTCTTCTTTGATACTTGGCTCAACTTATTCTAGACCTTTAGAATTGTCCATGTTTAACTGATCAAAATTTTTCAACTCTTCTTCATTGGATTCTTGCTCTGGGAATAGAATACAATTTTTAAGATTGTACTATTTGTGCAATTGTTTCACCTGCAGGAGAAATATTCCTTTCCTTTCTTACTTCTCTGGGACTTTTGATCTGTTCTGTTTGCTTTTGTTTCTTTTTTTCTTTTCTTTTTTTTTTTTTTACTCACCTATCAAGTCAGTATTTCCCAGCCAAACAGGGTCAGGGATACACAAAGGGAGTACAGACCAGCTCCAAAGAGCCCCAAGGAGAGGGTCAAGAAAGACACTAAAAAGTGTTTTTGATGTTTCCCCAAACCTGCACTTCCCTGGCCTGCCCAGAAGATGACATGCTTTGGCAAACTGTTCCCCACAGCCATAAGGAGGTCCTGCATCTTTAAACCTCCGCTGACTCTGGCCATTTGGGTTGTGGTTGAAACAATGGCTGCAGTGGTCCCTGCCTGATGGGCTAAAACTGGCTCCCAGTTGGTACTCAGCAATCTAAATTCAGTGATGAAAAGCCATGATCAGTACTGGGCTGTGTACCCATCCCCTCATTTTTTAGAAAGAGGGCTTCCATGTGCCTCTCTATCTAAAGCAGCCAATCAGGGATGGACCTGGGTCAGCTCACCTCAAGAGTGGGTGATAGGTGCCAGCAGTCAACATAGACTGAGTTGCTCAGTTGTTTACTGCAGTTTCTCCACCTCTTTGTCCCACTCTTCCCTGGATGCCATATAGGGCTCCCCTGGCCTCCAGAGCCCCAGAACAGTTCTTTTGGACAGGTTCTGCCTGTCTGCTAGTTGTTCTTGGAGGATGAGTAAGTACTGGAACTCCTTACTCCAGTATTTTGCCTGGAATTCCCCACCACTTCCCCACAAGTTTCTGTTGTTGTTGTTTTTAACCACATCTTGTTATACATATAATAAAACAGTTATTTATGACCTGGTAGTTAGTCTTTATACTACCAGCTGTCTGGTTGTTTCTTTATGATGCTTTCTGTTTTTTTTGTTTTTTTTTTTTTTTTCAAAATATCACTTAAGTCCTTTAATTGCATCCTTAAATTTATTGTTTGTAAAAAGCTCTACACTTGATTCCTAAATGTTTGAAGCTTCCATGTCCACAAGTGTTGTTACTGGGAATATATTCCTCTTTCCTGTAAGAAAGTTAAGAAGTATCTGGGCATTCCAGAATTCAGCTTTCCAGTTTTTAAGCCCACTGAAGAGAACTTTGTTCTTTCAAAGCATCTCCTATGATTTAATAGTTTCATGCATAGCAGAGGTGGAATCACAGACATTTATATCTAAAGGAAATGTTGGACGTCATATTGGTCAACCTCTTGGAAGTACTGGAGTAGGGTCTCTAGAAACCTAAGTTTTTGTTTTGTTTGCTGTATGAACAAGACTGGCCTGACTCCAGAATTTACATAAGGCAAGATGGCCCCATGGAATTGAAGTGTCTATTAAGATATCATAATCCATTAGGCTTAGAATCAGTCCTTCAATCCATTTGACTCCTGGGTCCTTACTCTCTCCACATATACTAGGAATGCAAGCTTAGCTCTGCTGTCTCTTTGTCATAAATTGAATTGGATCTATTTCAGTTGAATTTTGCTTGCTATGGTTAATAAGTAATATATTATCATTGCCTCCTTCTAAAATATTTAACACTGTTTCTAAATATTGATAAAATAAGTTGAATTGATATGTAATAGCAGAATTCTGAAATGACAATATAAAATATTATGATGTTGCTCTGTGTTTGCTTCAGGAGAGGTTTTTCTATGGCTTATAAAAAAATTCAAATATATTTTGTTAAGAAATTATTTTCACATCTCAAAGATTTTCCTCCAAGGAAGAGATATTTCAACTTTACTTTGAATGTATAATACTAGAATGATTTGTCTTATGACTGCTCAGGAGAAATAACTTTACAAATATATAGAAGGTATCCTAAATTTAACTACCTTGGGGCCACTAATTTGCAAAAAATCAATGTACAAATACAGTAACTGTATCTTTTCTTTGCTGTAGTCCCTCTAAAAAGATTAAAGCTGGTTGTTTGTGTCAAAACATTGAGTTAAAACTGATGCCTGAATCTAATTGGTAATGCTATTTCTTTTTGCCATCCAGTGTTTTTTTCTTCAGTCACATGAGCAGCAAAAGTGCTATGAACAGAATTTTCTATTAAAAAAAGCTCCAAACTTCAGGCTGATGAAAATTACTCCTCCATGTACTTTGCAATAATTATCCAGTCACAATTTTTAGAGATTAAATCCTATATTTCTTCAAAATCTAACAAAATATTAGTGTTACAAGGTACTTCCTTTTGATTTTCAAGTATTTGGACTATTTCTTATCTTCTAAATAAAGCCATTGTGTCTAAAAAGAACCTGTTCAGATTTAGTCCATTTATCCATATAGGCTGTACAAAGAATGATGTGAGTTTCTTAGACTCTATCTAAGCAACTCTTCAGAATGTGCCTTCATGTTCAGGCAAGCTTTGAAACACGATTGAAGAAAAATACTTGTCATTTAGGAATCTCTCATAGCTTCTGTCATGAGCAACTGAAAAAACTTTGAATGTTTATAGAAACTCATCATTTCATAACTTTACCAAAGATTTATTGATTTCATTTTGGAAAATGTACCTTTTGGTAAAAATTTTCTCAGCAATCTGAGAAAAATAGAATGTGCAAAAAAAGGGGGGAGAGAGTATTTTCATACTTACATTCAGTAAAAAGGGGAAGTATGTAGAAAACTTAAATATTCTATTTTATTAACTATTGCAGTCATCCAGAAGAAAAAGAGTTCAAGAGGAGGTCATGTCTTAAACTTATCTTGCAGTTCACTTGAGAAGTTTAATAGAAGTGTATTTCCTGAAATGCTTGAACCATGCATTTTTTAAAATATAACTCTCATTTGAAAAAAATTCTGGGTGAGGTGCGCATGTGTTTGTTTTTTTAATTATGATCTATCAATATAAATCTACATTTTTTTTTAGCTAGCACTGTTATTGGTTTTAAATTGATTTCATCAGCTACATTTTTATTTAATTCATTTCTTTCCCCCATTTGTAATAAGCTTTGTTATTGTTATTCTGTGATGATGTGAGCAGCCTCAGGGAAAGATACTCCAAATTTTCCCCAAATAGCAATATTGAACAGGATGGTGGTGATGTTTAAACAGAAAAGTGAATTTATGAGCTCCAGGGTGAAACATCAAAAAGCTGAAAGTCCTGAATGAAAATCAGATAACCAAAGTAATTACCTGTTTTTCTGAAACCATCACATGGATCATGAAGAAATCATAAAGCAAAGTTATCTGAGCTAAGAATTCCAGAAGTCAATCTTGAAATATTTCAGAATTCTAAATATAATATATAAATCCAAATAAATCTTTAATGTTTGATGAACTCAGACATTCTTCAGAGCTACCAGCAATTCAAATTCTTAACAACAATTTTGAAAATCTTTATGAAAGAATTCCAACTATTCAGCTTGTCACTGATTTTAAACATTACACACCTATTATCAGCATTGAGGAGATTGAAAACTTTGAGAACCTGAGAATGAAGGGAGTTGAAGTAAGATCAGGATGAGGCATCTGAATGGATGGACTGGAAATGGGTGGACTGATTCCACTTCATTGAATCAGTTTTTAAATTTATTGTATTGGTGAATATTGTTTTAACTTATACACTATGGTTCAAATTTATAATCACTGCAGTGACTCACTTTTCAAAACATATTTGTTAACATTTCTGAGCCAGGAACTTTGTCAAGCACTGTGAGTAGAGTTGAATGAAAAAGGTCCCTATCTTCCTTACTCTAGTTGGTTACATAGATAAGAACATAAATATTTTTAAAACAATATGACAAATGCTATTGTAATCACTTATGCAAAGATCTAGAGAGGCACAAAGGGAAGCTACTAGTAGCTGGAGAAAATGGACAAAGCTTTGTGGAAGAGACACCGTGTGATCTGGACTAGAAAGATGAGTAGGCATTCTGTCAGTCAGAAAATCAGAGGCAGAACACTCCAGATGGAAGAGTCTTTATAAAAATTTTCTGGTTTAAAAGGGTGTGGTGTATCCTGATAAGGCAGAACAATTTCTTGTAACATTTGTATCTGCATAAGTTTGTACTGAATACGTGGAGGTTGAGGTGGGGATTGGTATTGAAGGAACACAAGAAAGATTATAGGCAAGATCAGAAAGGACTAGCCTCCAACACCAAGGAGCACAGACCTACTAAACATGTCAAGGAGGGAAAAAAATAAGCCAAACGTGTATACCCAAGGAAGTGACACAAATGCATTTTATTTTGGAGAGATAATTAGTGGTAACATAGAATATGAATTGGAATGGGGAAAAAACAATGGCAGCAATACTACAATATTTATTTTATGCTGAGGGTCAAACTGCAGCAATGGGGATGTGAAGCAGTGGATGAGGCAAGAGTAAAGATGTGTACGAAACATGGGAATATATTAATGTATTATATGGAGAAATATTATAGTGCATCTCTCCAAAAGAGGTGTAAGACCCAGGAGATGAAAGATGGATGGTCTCTGATGAGGAGGAGACAAGAGATGGGGAGGAAGAGAGCTTATGCAAGAGATGTGGCAGAAGAGTAACATTCATACTGTAGAGTCATAAATATTAGTATTGTCTCATTACAGATCTCTGGTCCTAATCCAGAAAAGGAATGAATCCCTTTAGTTACAACTTCTAGAAAATATTTATAAATAAACATGCATTGAACATGCTGTGGTCATAGAACAAGAAAATTTCAGTCCATACAGAGGTTACCGTCCAATAGGGAAATCAGACATAACAAATAGCAAGACTGTAGTAAGAATACAAGGTAATAGAAATAGGAATATAGATATGCAAAATCAACATTGACACAATCATGAAAAATGCATTCACTTTTATTTCTAACATATTTGTATTCTTCGTTGTCCTTGATACTTATTTTCTGTTAGCTTTCCTATTTTTTTTACCCTATTATATAGGTTCATGATGGACCCATTTCTCGGTATATTGGCAGTAATGACTGGAGAAAGCATAAAAGGCTCTTTTTTCCTTTTTTAAATAGAAGCCTCTATAGCTTTTTATAACCATTGCTCTTTTTATCATACAGAATTAGCCTACAGTTATCTGATTAATATTAGTGTTTGTCAGACTTTACTGTTAAATGTGTTCACATTATACATGACTTCTACATCATATTTTAATTTTAAATAAAAATACTGATGTGGTAACTGCTACTCTCAGTGCAAAGGTTAACTTTTAATATTATTCTCCTAAAATGCACTTTTAATTATGATTTCTACCTGATGATGAAGCTAGTATGTTATATATGGTAACTTAATCTAGTAATATAGTAATTTCCTAATAAAATGTTTCTATTCTTTTTTGACCTAATATTTTAATGGGTGTTAAAGTGCAAAAAAGAGATAATCTAGTTGAGAACTCACATCTAGAGTTTAGCATATAGTTATAAAGTGCCCATTCTGCTTCAGATATTTTATAAGGTGCTGAAGATGCAAAATTAATTAACCCCAATCCTTGCCCACCAGGAGCTCACAATCTGTATGGGAAGAAAATTACCACATAACAACAAAGGTCAATGTATGACAATTTAAAGGGGACATTTACACATTAAATCAACACACATTTATTAAACACTAAATATATGGTATTTTTACAAGACATCATCAAGTATTTAAATTTAAAGACATAGTCCTGCTCTTCAGGGTTTCATTGGATGTCTTAATATTACATAAACAAGTACTAAAGGAGAACAGAATGACAAACCTAAATTTTTAAGTGGCACTCAGAGGAGAGGTTCAGTGTGCTGGAGTCTTTTGGTTACTTCTGCAGGGTTTCTGTGAAAGCAGGATAGTAGTACAGGGCAACCCTTTTATAGGCAGCCACACAGCATGAAACACGGCTGCTTCTAAATGAGCCACCTGTACTTTCCAAAGTGCATATAGAGGACTGTAAAGTAATACATGCCATGCTTGAGTGTGGACGCTTCCTTCAGTTTTACAAATAAAAACATACATACATATACACATGTATACATTTATACAAGGGGATGTCCAGAAACAGAAACACAATGAAATAATTTCAGCCTATTATACATTACATTTAAATATGGAGAATGTAATTTTATTATCTTCAGAACATGTTGCAAAACAGAGTGATGGTCTTTATCTTTTTGACATGCAGCATACTTTAAGAAGTAACTATCTCTCTATAATTATGCTTTATTTGTCTAGAAATAACGTATCTAAAAAATAAATCTCAACATGTTTTCATTTTAAACTCTGAAATTCATTGCTTAAAATTCCTTGACTATTCCAAGCATCTGATTAACTAATGTTGATTCTGTAGAATTTGACCTTAGGAATTTGCACCCCTGAAGAATATTCTTGGCCAAATATGAGGTTAAGAACAAAAATTTCATGATACATAATTATGTAATTTGATATTGAAGCAGGATAGATATTAAAACTAGACTGAATATAGATTTTGCTAGCATGTGAAATTAAATATCAAAATAAAAAGAATCAAAATATACAATAAGGTGGAAAGTGAAAGACAGTTCCACCAATGTATTCCAATTACCACAAAGGAACTATGCTGTCATTGTATTATACTATAACTTCATATTTCTATCACCATCAAACAATTTCAGTGACGATATTTTAAAAGAAATGAGCATTTCTGTCAAATTAAATAATTATAGAATTATTTTTAAAGCTAGGAAAATTTTCAGAATTTTTTGCCATATTGCTTATGAAAAATTGAGTACATTGAATGAAAATGATGGGAAAAATGAAAGGAGAGAAATTAGAAACACATGGATGAGTAATTTGTTTTTAAAACAATTACTTATAAATAGTATAGATTTCTCAGCATATTATTTTACTTTGCATGAATTTTCTAAAAGTCAATGATTTTTATATTTTGTATATATTTGTTTTGTTATGAGAGAATCTAAACTGACTTTTTAAAAATTTAATTTAATAAGAGAAATACAAGTCATGGTTAATTTATCATTTTCCCCATGGATTTAATTATCTATTATATGTTTAGAAAACTAAGATATACTGGGTACTGACCTGCCAGATGCATATTTCATTAATATGATCATGGAAAAGAGCAGGGACACTGTCAGTGAGAGAGGGGATGGTAACTAGCATTTATAAAACACCTCCTCTCTGCTGTGCAATGTATTCAGCAGCTTTGTCTATATTATCACTTTTAATCTTTGAAATAATCTTGTGAGAAAGTTTAAAATTACAGGATTCTAAGCAAGGCAGACTGGAGAGTTTTGCCATAGATGAAATAAAAGATGGCAATCAAGAAAGTTGCTGAATCTTTCTAGAAGCTCTCAATCCAAGGAATTTAATAAACACAGAACTGAATTCAAGCTTTAGTTCAGGGAGTCAAAGTGAAACGAGAAAGCTGAAGGCAGGAGGAAAGGAGGAAGTGGACTGAATGAACGGTAAGGCATCGTAAGGAGATGACGTCTGATGTAGAGTGAGTTCCTTCTGACGTGAACCCTCCTCCTATATGTTCTTGAAAGGAATTTGCCTCTTAGGGGATGTGACACTTTCTTTGGATTCCTTTAGCCATTCTTACTGGCACTGGAAATGTGTAAACTGAGTAAGATACTCTCTGATAAAGATTTTGATGATATCCCTTCTCATTTGCTAAAGAAGATTCACTGGATATTATCTAAAAATTTTAATAACTATAAATGAAAATATTCTTTAAGTGCCACTGGAGATTTAGTAACTCAATAATTCTTCTTCACTCATAAATTAACTGCTCAATTTTCTTTTCCCCAGAAAGGTTTACCATGCTTGATCAAGAAACATAATAAATATATCCATGTCAAATTTACCCATAATCAAATGAATTTTACAGTAACCCTCAAGAGATTATTCTTTAGGCAACTAGTGACAAGAGTCCAGATTCCCTGAATAGTGTTCTTTCCTCTTTATAGTTGATGTTTTTACATCTTGCCAAAATAAAACTTAAAAAAAAGAGAATAATCTGCGAGAAAGGTACAGGGACCCGTATTGGAGAATGTCTGAAGACCCTGAGTGGAAGAAGTGAGAAAGATTGATGAATGAAAAGATCCACACCGAGGGAAGGCTGAGAACATCCTGAACAGGTGGCAAGCTGGGCCGATGGGCACTGGGGCTAAGTGAGAGGGGCTGGAAGATAAGGAGAAATGGAGGGACATCTGCTTAGCTCTGAAAGAGAGGTACTGGACTGCATCCTCCAATTCACATCCCTTTGCCTCTGTCCCCTTCAGTTTCCCAAGTGTTAAATGTGCCTGGTGATGTTTATTTCTTCCTGTCCCTACATTGTAGATCTTTTCATAAGAAAAAGTAAAGGATGTATGAAAACACTTTGAGCTCTTCATAAGTAAATTCTATGTAAGTATAAGGGATTATCAACCATACTTGAATTTATTGCTGCTGTTATTATTCATATGTTGCTACTTTTATTATTCTACAACAAATAAATTTGGAGTAATTGTCAAAGCATATGCCATAATGCACAACCTCAAGCAATGCAGTACAGCCATCAATTCCCAAGAAGTAACAGCTGAAACCAGACCACTTCTAACATATGAAAGCATTAGGAGGTAAGAGCAGCAGTGCTCATTTTCAATATCCCGTTCTTTCAAAGAATTTCTGTGGGAGAAACTGCCATCCATCAGCCTAAATGTGACTTGTAAGTGCCAATCGGTCTTACCCAGCTTGCTTCTGAGACATTAATAATGGAAACCACCCAACTGAAGGACCATAGTTCAATCTCAAACTGCTGTGCAGAGATATAATGCTTGCTTATTTGGAACTTTTACGTACAGGGTATAAGGTCTCTTATGTGAGACATCATAAGAGTTAAGGAGCAAAACCAAAATGCAAAACAAAGCAAAGCAAAGCAAAAATAAGTAACCAAAACAAAATAAAACCCAGTTAATTCCATCTCTTCTAATTGGCATCCCTTTTATATCTCCAATTCATCTCAAAGACAGCCACAACTCTCAAAATCTTGCAATGGGTTTTGATGCATTTATTTCTACTGATCCCATCAAATCAGTCACCAAAATCTTATCTAACCTCCCTTGCTCTACCTCTCAAATGTGCCCACTCTTTTCTGTTTCTATCTTCTGCTTAGTCCAAATCTTTCTTACCTTACATATACATTGCGGCAGTTGCCTATTAGGAAATTTCCTGGCAGGATCTCCTGGGAGATCAGCTTAATTCTCATTCTAGGCAGAATCTTCTAATGATCCCATCACCCTCTATTGCCTCTTCTTTCCAGGCTAATGTCTTATTGGGCCTCAGTCTTCCTCATCATCTCCAAATTATAGGCATCCTTTAAGATCAAGTTCAGCTCTCTCCCCTTCCTGAAGATTTTCTGCACTATTTCAGCTACTCTTGCTCAGTACTTTTCATCATTCCTAACTTTCTTATGAGTCTTACACAAAATAAGTGATGAGTTGGTACGCTAAGTTGTCTTTTATTCTTCCATGTTGGTATTCTGAGTGTTCTGATGTTTTCCTGTGTGTGTAGTTTCTTCCTCCATCTAAACAATAGTCTCCTTGAAGACAGGGATAGGATAGTGAATACTCTGTTTATTGTGTCCCTTAAATAAGTCTAGGAGTTAAAATAGAAACAGTGAAATATATTCATGTTGCTATGTTAAACCAGTACTTAGTTTTTCATTTTCAACTTTTTAAAAATTTTAATTTTATTAAATTCTAAATTCTAAAAATTTGTTTACAGGTGCTTTTGATTCAAACAAGCTATTAACCTTTCAAAAACTTTCAAAGTGTTATTGAAGCACATAATTTACTGCTTATCTACATAAAGAAATCAATAAAATATCTTTCAAGATCAACAAAATAACTTTATGCCTTTCAAAATGTATTTATTTATTAGTTATCTATTTATTTTTCTTTATTAGAGAAGTTTTGAGTTTCCAGAACAATAAAATATTGGATTCCCATATACCACCCTATTATTGACACCTTGCTTTGGTGTGGAACATTTGTTACAATTGATGATAGTACATTTTATAACTATACTGTTAACTATAATCCATGGTTTACCTTAAGGCTTACTGTTTGTGCAGTGTAGTTCCATGGATTTTTGTAAAAACATTTTACTCTATCACCATATATACAATCTACCATTTACCCTTTAAATTACATTCAGGTATATATTTTATTGTTGTTCATTACCTTCAAAATTTGTGCTACCATCACCACCCTCTAATACCAAAAGATTTCCAACATTCCAAAGAATTCCTGTAATTTTTAAGTTTTAATTCCCCATTCTCTATTCCCACCCTGGTACCTGTATTCTATATTTTGACTCCACAAGTTTTCTTATTCTATTTCAAATCAGTGAGATCAAAAAATACTTGTCCTTTTGTGTCTTGCTTATTTCTCTCTACACGATACCCATGATTTTTATAAAATTTGGAGTGATTTAAGACAACATTAAATGAAAAAGTTCTGGAAATAATGGTGATGATTATACAACATTGTGAACGACATGGAATTGTATGCTTAAAACTGTTCAAAATGTTCTGGGGGTGGAGGATGTGGAGTCAGTGGTTAATGGACACAGAGTTGCTGTCTCAGGTGCTGGAAGAGTTTTGGTAACAGGCGGTGGTACTGGTAGCACAGCTGTGTGAATATAATTAACACCATGACTTCAAAGTGGTTAAAATGGGAAATATTTCATTATATGTTTCTTTGTTACCACAATAAATTTCTTTAATTGGTTAAAAAAACAACATTCAATCTGAAATATGCAGTCATGAAATTTCAGAATGGATTTAATAATACCAATTATTTAATTAACCTAGAATGGAAGCTAAACACTTTCATATTTGTCCATAAACTGATTTTCCACAGAGGGAGCCCCATCAGCTCTCATAGTATATTGATGTTGAAAACTTTGATGGCAAATTTACATAATAAAATGGACATTTCTTTAAATTATTTTTTATTATATGAAATTCAACACAGTAATCTTCAGCACTAAGAACACAAAATAGTGTTATTTGGTCATAGTGAATTTAGTTTGAGGATGATAATTTAACTGGTAACAAAAATTTCAAGCAGTTTCTTATAATCAGCAACCTGAATCATAAATAGACTTCCAATAACAGTCAAAAATTTTTCTTCATTTCTTGATGAAGAATCTATATTTTCAATTATCACTATTCTATTCATATAGATCTGATCATTTGTCTTTACATTTAAAATATCAGTTAAAGGATTAAATGTTCACATTAATAAAGAATCTGTATGAATGAGCAGTTTCTCAGCAAGACATCACATAAATAATTTCTTCTTCCAGACAGGCCCATTTCTTTAGTTTCAGCTCATACTGAAGTACATTATGATCCCCTAGATGTTTCCAGAAGAGAGAGCCATTCCGTGTGTGTATGTGTGTGTGTGTATTATCTCTGGAATTTCAATATTTTGGTCCTTCAACTGATGTCCATTAGTCAAGTTGTATATAATTCACAGAGTTCATATTAATTCTCTGGACACCTGATCTGGTGTGGTTGGGTTACAAAGATATCAGACTTCCCTTACCAAATCCAAATACTTCAAGCTCTACCACTGAGGTAGTTTTCCTTCCCACTCTGTTTGCAAAATCATTTCATTGCAAGTTTTGATTTACTTAATGGCAAAACTCTGACTTTGGAAATCCTGTTTCCTAGACTCTCTGGTTTTCCTAAGGAACTTGGTAGTACTGAAGTCCTCCTCGTCAGTTAGAACTCAAACCATGGAATCATATTTTATTCTTTCCTTTTCTCATTAAGAATCCAATTCATCAATTAATACTGGAAATTCTATTTTTTAAATCTACCAACTTTTTCTATTGTAATTACCTACCTCAGAATTAGATTACACAACTTCCAATGAGCAACTTCTTACTTCATTTGTTTCTACAATCCATGCTACAAATCATAGCAAGATTAAGAATATAATATCAAATAATAAGTAATTTAAAACTTCATGCATCTAAAACTAAGCTCTTACCTCTTTCCCACTCCAAATATAATCATGTTAGTATTTTAAATGTAACTTTGAAACTGTATACAAGATGTGTTAAATTTTAGTCTCACAGAGCAGCAATATATAGAACACGCACCAGCATGAACAGACACCAATTAAGCTTATACATTAATTACTATTGTTTGTGTTCTCTCATCCATCACCCTAGACTTGGAGGCACCATGCACCATGGGTCTTAGAGAATGTAAATCATAATGGATGTGGTAAATAAAGGATAAGGAAATAAAGAAGTTCTCCAGATCCATGTTATATGTTACTCAAGATGATTAACTCTCTTTGTCTCCAACATGTGTAAAAGCCACGTGAAAAATTACTACTGTGAGGCAGATTTGGGATGTTTCCCTTGCTCTCCCACTGGCACAAATTAACCCTCTTTTCCTCCACAGCCCGCTCCACGTGTCTGTGCATTAAGTTGTGCTGAGCAATGAACCCAGATTTTGGGGAACCTCATCTTCAATACTTCTTACACATTGTTCCAGGTCAGAAAATTATAGTTGCTGAGTCCAGAAATGTTGGCATCAACCTCAACAACTCCCCTTCTCTCACACTCCATATACAATCCAACACCTACCAAATTGTTGTAGGGATTTGACAGTCAAAATTTCATGAAATCATCACAAACACATTTAAACAGTTAAAATATCCTTTTATTTTTATTTGTTTTCCATGGAATTTCAAAATTAGGCTACTTATTTACATATGAAAAATCTGAGATGTGATATGACAGATCAAGCAACTGGCTGGTGGCAGAGCTAAGAGATCTACTCCTAGACTCCATATTTCCAGGAATAGGATTCCTTTAACCTCATATATTGTTATTAAATTAAAATATGTAACAGTGAGTGTTAATGTTCGGGACTTGCTACATAATTATGTTATATGTCTCTTTTCTAGATTCTTTGCAATTTTCAAGCTCAATGTTCCTAATTGCCTTTATATTTTTTATATACCTCAGTCTATCACAGCAATTAACAGAATTATTTTCACATCAGTGTTTTCTGAAATATTTACTTTTTGAAAGATTTCTTTTGAATTCCTTTGATAATGTAGGAATCCAAATAGCTTTCAAATATCCTTATGTCAAAATCCACGTAGTTGAGAAAAATAACAATTTGAATCTGAATATATTTTATGATTCTTTTCTTTGTAAAGCTTCATTAAGAATACCATAATACATGCAAGAAAAATAAAAATCAGAAATAAAATGACCTGTGATTCATTACCCAGTATTTCCTCTCTGACAAGTCATGTCTCTGATATTCTTGACTCTGACTCAATTGAATGACTCTTTGTAAACTTAATTTAGCTATGACTTTGACTAATACAATAATTATTGCTTTTTATTTTCCCTAAAGAAGAATGGAACACATTCTGTCATCACTCTTCCCGTAAAATTTTACATTTGGTGATATCATCTGTCGGCCTTCATTTTATTTCACACTCAAATCATTTGCCTTTAGTTTAATCTTTATAATGAATTTACTTATGTCACTCTTCTCTAGGTCCTTTTGTCTTTCTCAAAATAGTGGTAGCTAACAATATATTCATCAATACTGAAGGATGAAAATAAGTAGTGGTGTGTATCAACTAATAAACTGCCCCAAAATATAAGGAAGAAATAATCATATAAGAAAACAATAATCCAGAAAATGAAACCCCATGGAAAATTATGCAAAGCTATGTCAAGCGCTTCAGGACATGGAGCTAAATCTAGACTTAGAATTAAGTCTAGCCATGCATACAATGGTTCCTATGATTGGACAAGAGAGGATGACGGTGATGTGCATCACCAGATTGCCTTAAGGCTGTTAAGAGGCATTTATCACATAACAGAATTCAAGATGTATTGTTTCCAGTAGAAGTGTTTAAACACTATAAACTCTTCCATTTTAATCTCTGTGATGACATACATGTTAGTAAGCTAGCAAAGATGGTAAAACTTCCAATTAGAAGGCAAGAGACCTAGTTTGCATGGCAATCTCCCTCTAATTTGCATTTTGACATTGAGTAAATCAAGCAAGCATTACCTGGTGTAATTTTCCTTTCTCACAAAGGTCATAAAAATACTTTCCACTTTCCTTCCTCTGAGAAATGGATGAAGATTTACGTCCTGTTTTTATGACAGCCTCACCTTGGGGCAGCCTAAGGCAGTTGATTTTTCCATTTCAGAGGGCAGTAGAGCTGCAAAGACTTATTCCTGAACCTACCTTCTTACTTGCTATCATGTTTGGCCCAAAGTGTTTTCTTAATTGTATTTTATAATTATGAAACTTTCATTTTGATGTTTTTCTTAAAATGTCCACATTAAAATAAAACTTTCAGATGCAAACCCATGAACTGCATGTTTTGATTGGGGACTTGTTTTATATATGACATTCCCAGAGAGGGTGTGAGGGTTTGAGGCTGTATGTACCCCCAGAAAAGTAAGTTCTTAAAGTTAATCCATTCCTGTGGGTGAGGACACATTGTAACTAAGGATCTTTTGGGAGTAGGATCTTAAGTGAAGATGTAACCCACCTCATTCAGGGTGGCTCTTAATCCTCTTACTTGAGTCCTTTATAAGAGAATGAAATTCAGACAAAGAGAGAGAAAACCATGGAAGCAAGAAGCTGAAAGCAAGGAAACCCAGCAGAGAAGGGAGAGCCCAGCAGACGCCACCATGTGCCTTGCCACGTGACAGAGGAGTCCAGCATCATCGGCAGCCAGTCTTCAGGGATAAAGCACCCCCAGATGATCCCTTGCTTTGGTCATTTTTCTCAGCCTTGGTACTGTAAGCTTGTAAGTTAATAAATTCCCACTGTTAAAAGCCGACCTGTTTTATTGTAACTGCATTTTGGCAGCCTAGCAAGCTAGAACACAGTGGAATGCTTTCTCTTTTTAAAATGTCCATCTTATTTTACAAATAAATACACCATTAATTCTAGGTAGTTTCTAGCAGCCTGTCTCTCCACTGTATCTAAACTGCCTGGACTACTTTGTCCTCTATAATATTTCCACTGAAAGTCATTCTATTTTGAAGAATATATATATATATGGCATGGTCCTATAGGCTGTGTTTTCTAGTAGAAGTAGGGTAAAGATGCAGATGCCACAATTTTTATAAGAAGGTGAAAGCATATAAAAATGGTATGTTGTATCAACACATTGATAGGAAAGGTTTCCAGTAACATCGTAACATAAGCTTTTGGTTGTCTATTCATCATTGACAATAAAAATTCTTACATATCTCGTTGTTTTAAAAAATAGTCCAGGTAAGTAATTTTTAGCTCTTCAGAGTTGATTCGCTTGCATACCACGTGAAACTATCCCAGCATCTGCCAGCCAAAGATAAGCCAAATCTCTGCAGTTGTAAGTCCCCAGACACATTGGCCCTTTAGATTTCTCTGGTTCAGAGACTCCCCATTATACTGACTCTGATATCAACTCACCACATAAGCTGCCCTTCCTCTCTCTTATTTCCTTCCCTTCACCCCTCAGAGTTTTCCTTTGCCCTGCTTCCCCTTCTGGTGGCTCTCTCCATGTCACCCTTTGGATGGTATCAACCCTAGAGAAATTCCACCTCACTGCAACCCATCAAAGCACTGCCCACAATAAATATCCTGTGCCCTACTGCCATCTAGTGGTCAAATATTTTCCTTGCTCGGCTCCAAAATCCCCAGACTTGAACTCCAGAGGTACACAATTTACTTCTTTTGGATAGACTTAAATATATGACCTTATGGTAAAATTTTTAGACAAGAACAAAGTGTAACCTTTTCAGATTTAAATGCTTATTGGTTTTTCTTTTAACCAAATTGTAAAATAAGCAAATTTTGTGTTTTTGATCCTCAGGTCCTACTCTTTCTGTGCCCCTGCCTTTGTCCCTTCCCTTTGCCCATCATCTTTTATTGCTCCTCCATGGAAATTCACTGTGTCCTATATTCTTTAACTGGGTCACCTTTAACTCATCAGATTACTAATGTCTTAACTGGTCCTAGCCCCCAATACACACTTGCTCCATAACTGGACCTCTTAGAGGCCCACTTGCCAATTCTAGAAATTGCTCTAGTCTTGTAGAGGAGGAAAATTTGTCAGAATTCTTAGACTTACAAAGAGGCAATCCTTGGTGCAGTTCAGTCCTATCATTGTGACTCAGTTCTAAAATCCAAGCCATTTTCTTTCCCTAAACTGGATCCCATCTCTGGATCCTAGTTCAGTTAAATTGGTGTCTTTCTTTTGTGTCTGAGGCTCTCATTTTATAACTACCCTATATCCCAAGTTCCTCCAAACACAGGCTCTAGTTCATCAATATTCTTTCTTTATGATCTCCCCAAAATCCTTAAAGCAGACCTCAGCATCTGTCATTGAACCTTAACCTAGCTGTGTATTGATATACTTCTCTGTTCCTCTAAATAACATTTGTCCCCGACTCACCTTTATGATCTGTCCATCTCTGAGAATATTTTGCATCCTTATATCATGGTAACCAACGTCAAATGTTTTCCTCAAATACCTACAACATTTTGTCTGGTGAATACTCTTCAAATATTATACTCTGTCATGTGATTCTACCTTCTAATACAGGTAGACAAATTTATTCCTATTTTCATGACCCACAGCAATTATCAGCTTAGTTTCAAGTTTCTCCCCATGTACTTATCCTAACATGGGTAACTGAATGTCCTGAAAAAAAAAATAATGTGTGTCATATTCAAAGTCACATTACAGCTGAGTAATAACAAATACAAAAATATTCACCAGGATAAAGTTCATGTGAAATCAATGAGGCAGCCATAAGAATAAAAAAGAAAAAAAACTGATATTTCTCATCCATGTTATCAATCTAGAATGTGGGGAAAAAAACTTGAATTAAGCCAGGGATTTAAATATATATGCTATTTCTTGAATAAAAGGTATACAACTCTTTTGTAATAGCCATAAACAGTTTTAAGGTCATTATATTTCTCTTTCAAATAAAATATAAAATGTCTTATATATAATAGGTTGCTTGGGCTCAGTTTCAAAATACTGAATTTCACCGACATAGACCAGAGGGAGGAGAAGTAAGACAATATTAGGCAGAACCCGGGGCTGGGAAAAATTGACCTAAATATAAGGTTGCCTCTGTTGGCGTGGAAGTGGAAGATTAGGTATTGAGGGAGAGAGATGTCACAGTGTTCAAGAGGACATTGAAAATGGGACTTTTTTAATTCTTCAGAAGAGTTTCTACAGTAGAGGAAGTTCAACAAAGTAGACGGTAATTGATAGCAGGAAAGAACTCTACAAGGGATATTTCAAGCAAGCGAGGTAAATGAAGCTGGACAAACAGACCATTTACAGCAGGCTTAGTTACCACTCACTCAGTGTTGGTTCCTGTCTAGCCCTTGCACAAGGAAAGAACTGATAAGAGCTAGAGAGCTAGAGAGGGGTTATAACACATGTCCATTAAAGTGCTCTTTTAAAATGCATATCCTCTTAAAATCTTAGAAAAGTTTTCTCTATCAATTATTTACACTTAAGGCATCTATAAGGATGAGTCATGAAGACAAAAAGTAATTCAAATTTCTCTAGTCAATGTTTGCTGGCTATTCGGCTCCTGTTTCTGTCTCCAGTTTTACTTCTCACCAAACTTCTCTTCCCTATTAAATCCAGAAATACTGTGTTACTTGTAAATTCCCAGAAGCACTGAAATGTATTTCTCTGCCTTTGTACAAATTGTTTTCTCTATCATGAATTGTCCATTAATTTTTTCTTTTGTTTGGCTAACCCCTACTCATCTTTCAATACTTAACTCAAAATTCTCTCTTCTGGGAAACTATACCCAACTCCCCATTCTGAGTTAGGAGCACTGTTTTGGTTTTTGATATTTTAATCTCTTTAACTTTCATGCCTAATGCATAATAGGTGTTCAAAAATGGGTTGAATAAATGAATGAAATGATGTATTTTGCAAAATATTTTGTAATGTATAAAATTTTGTGTGAATGATAATTGGTGGTGATACAAAATTTCCAACATTTTTGGATTTCAGAGTATTGACTATCTTTAAATAGCTCATACTTTCATTTGAATTGAAAATTAGAAATTCATTCAAAAGGTTTTCCCTTGAGATTATAATCCTGGTCAGTTACCATGGCATTCCTCATTTCACATTCTTAGGAAAAATAAGGGACTCTTGGTTGAAATATAACTTTATCATTTAGATTCTGATTTCAGACTGAGGAAAAAACAAACTATTATGTCAGTGGTAAATAATTATGTAGCAAGAGACACTGAATAAAATCCCACAAACTTTTAGACATTTGTTAACAGTGGCCATGAGGCAGTGACAGTTCGCTTCAAATTTTCTGTTAAAAAACACACACAACAGAATGACAATGGCACATGGATGTTAAAGTCTTGAATTCTGGGTCAAACTAATTAGGGCTTGAATTCCAGCTCTGTCACTCACTTTAAAATTGAAATAGTAATGGCACTATCTTCATAGGATTATTTTGAAGATAAAATGAGGCAATGAATGTGGATTACCTGACACATGGTCAGTGCTCACTGATATATTAACCGAGGTTACTCTTGTTATTGCTCCCAAAAGATACTGCTGATAGTTTCATTAGAAGAGCTTGGTATTTCACCATAAGGGTTCTATTCTGGTTTGCTAATGCTGCCAGGATGCAAAACACCAGAAATGGATTGGCTTTTATAAAGGGGTTTATTTGGTTACACAGTTACAGTCTTAAGGCCATAAAGTATCCAACGTAATGCATCAACAATCGGGTGCCTTCAGTGGAGGGTGGCCAATGGTGTCCAGAAAACATCTGTTAACTGGGGAGGCACGTGGCTGGTGCCTGCTCTGGAGTTCTGGTTTCAAAATGGTTTCTCCCAGGACATTCCTCTCTAGGCTGCAGCTTCTCTCCAAAATGTCACTCTCAGTTGCTCTTGGGGCATTTGTCCTCTCTTAGCTTCTCTGGAGCAAAAGTTTGCTTTCAACGGCCATCTTCAAACTATCTCTCATCTGCAGCTCCTCTCTCAGCTCCTGTGCATTTGTCAAAGTGCCCCTCTTGGCTGTAGCAAGCTCGCTCCTTCTGTCTGAGCTTATATAGTGTTCCAGTGAACCAATCAAGGCCCATGCTGAATGGGCAGGGCCACACCTCCATGGAAACTAGCCAATTAAAGTCATCACCCACAGTTGGGTGGGTCGTTTCTCTATGGAAACACTCAAAGAATTACAATCTAATAAACACTGACACATCTACCCACACAAGATTACATCAAAGATAATGGCATTTTGAGGGACATAATACATTCAAACTGGCACAGGCTCCATGTTAGATTTTTAAAGTCACTATGCCCCTGAAATGTTCAATATCATTTATTCCATTATTTTATATATAAACTTGATTCATTTCAACTGAAAATATTAAATATTCTACCCAGAAGAAATCCAGAGTGAACTGCCCCCCAGAGAGAAATTTAGATGGGCAGAGTTGACAATAGATTAGATAGATATAGACAGGTAGGTAGGTAGATAGGTAGGTAGGTAGGTAGGAAGGAAGATAGGTAGGTAGATAGATAGGTAGATACATAAACATATAGATAGATGATAGACAGACAGGCAGATAGTGATAAAGACAAACAAATGTCTCTCTGTTATTTAAGATGTATATAATATTCTTTGAGCACAGACATGTCCCAAAAGTATTGTTTGACTGAAAGGCATGAAAAAGATGACTTTTCCTTGAAAGCTCATTTCTAATGTTAAACACTGATAACAAGGTACCTCAATCCTCTTTTGCTTTAGGTTAGAGTAATACTTTCCTCTGTGAGCCTTCCTACTGGTTAGAGAAGGGGAGGGAAGGCCTGCTGTAAATTCACTTGACATTCATCTACCCTTCAAGGCAACTCTTTTTTTTTTTTTTGAAATAAATTCAGTTACATGAATAGTTGAAAAAAACAATACCAGCCCCATACACAGAATTCCAGCATACCCTGACCCCCCTCCCCCGATAGCTCAATCCACCAACTTTAACATGCTGTCTCATCACTATTTCTTTCCCTCCCTATCAATCATCCATCATATATTTCTCTGTCTTCTGAACATATGAGAGTTAGCTGCACACATCCTTGAATATACACTATAATTCACATATACACTTCCCATGAACAAGAACATTCTTTTATGTAATTCCATTAAGTGCAGCTAAGAAGTATAAGAGATTCAACATTGATACAAAGCTTACATTCTATATTTCCTTTTCCTTATGTCTCGTCTGTGTTCCTTCGAGCCACCTGTCCTCCACCCTCCAATCCCATACAAGTTCATCCTTGGCATTCAATTGTCGTCTATTTAGACTGTCTTTTTTTTTTTTTTTCAATTGTGGAAACATATATACAGCCTAAATCTTCCCATTCCACCCCCTCCTTAGCCTTACCATTAGTGAGATTAATCACATTTAGAATGATGTTATGCTCTTTGCCACCATCCATTACTAGAAATTTCACTTCATCTTAAACAGCAACCCTACACTCCTTTCTTAACTCCCCATTGCCCCTTCCCCCATTTCTCTTAACCCAAACTCTACTTTTCATCTCTATGGTTATATTCTCTGATAATTTCTTTGTGTTTACTGTGGGGCTTAAACTTAACCTCTTAAATCCCTATCAATCTTGTTTTTCTTTGATACCACCTTCACTTCAATTGGGCACATAAACTATGTTCCTATACTCCTTCATTCCCCCACCTTTATATAGTTGTCTAAAATTACATATTTTACATTGAGTTCAAAACCACTGATTTGTCATTAGAGTTTGTGTATTTTTTTGTCATGTAGGAAGTAAATAGTGGCGTTATAGTTCAAAAATTATTAACTTCTATTTGTATTCCATTGTGTTTGGAGAATGTTCTTTGAGTATATTCAATTTTTTGTTTTTTAATTTCTTGAGGCTTGTTTTATGTCCCAGCTTATGGTCCCTTCTGGAGAAAGATCTGTGATCACTAGAGAACAATGAGTGTCCTGGTGATTTGGGATGTAAGGTACTATATATGTCTGTTAAAATTCTCTATATCTCTTTCTCCTTTCTTTGCCTCTCTGTTGGTAGGGCTTCCTTTAGACTCTGAAGTAGGGCAGGTCTTTTATTGGCAAAGTCTCTCAGCATTTGTTTGTCTGTGAAAAATTTAAGCTCTCCCTCAAATTTGAAGGAGAGTTTTGCTGGATAAAGTATTCTTGGTTGGAAATTTTTCTCTCTCAGAATTTTAAATATGTCATGCCACTGCCTTCTTGCCTCCTTAGTGGCCACTGAGTAGTCACTACTTAGTCTTACATTGTTTCCTTTGTATGTGGTGAATTGCTTTTCTCTTGCTGCTTTCAGAACTTGCTCCTTCTCTTCAGTATTTGACAGTCTGATCAGAATATGTCTTGGGGTGGGTTTATTTGGATTTATTCTATTTGGAGTTCGCTGGGCATTTATGCTTTGTGTGTTTATATTGTGTAGAAGGTTGGGGAAGTTTTCCGCAACAATTTCTTTGAATACTCTTTCTAGACCTTTACCCTTCTCTTCCCCTTCTGGGACACCAATGAGTCTTAAGTTTGGACGTTTTATTTTATCTATCATATCCCTGAGATCCATTGTGATTTTTTCAATTTTTTCTCTATTCTTTCTTTTTTCTTTCATTTTCTATTCTGTGGATTTCTAGGACATTGAGATGTTGTTCAGCTTCCTCTAGTCTTGTATTGTGAATATCCAGAGTCTTTTTAATTTGGCCAACAGTTTCTTTTATTTCCATAAGATCTTCTATTTTTTTATTTACTCTTGCAATGTCTTCTTTATGCTCTTCTAGGGTCTTCTTTATGGAACTTATATCCTGGGCCATGGTCCTCTTGATGTCCTTTAAATCCTTTGCCATGTTTTCATTCTTTGATTGTAGTTCTTTAATTAATTTTGCGAGGTACAATGTTTCTTCCAAAATTTTGATTTTTGTGTTTGGAGCTGGATTCTCCATATCGTCTGGTTTTATCATATGCATTAAGATTTTCTGTTGTTTTGGGGCTCTTGGCATTTGTTGTTTGATAGGGTTCTTTCAAGTTGTATCAAAAAAAAAGGATCTCGATCTTATATTTCAGAGACAGTTTGGTGATGTACACTTTCTCTTATTAACCAGCAGATGGCATCTGTGAGTCTTTAATTTGTTAGAAGTGCAGCTTGGTGACATACACTTTCTCTAACTAACCAGCAGATGGCATCCGTGAGTTACTTATTCCCCTCAAGTCAGTTCTCCCCAACTTTGTGTATGTGGGGATCTGATTCTTTTGGGGTCCAATTGGTGCACTTAATTTGGGTGTGTTGTCGGTGCTGTCTGCCCTCAATGAGGGGCATGTGCCTGAGTGGTTAGGGGGGAAGGGCAGGTCTAACAATCAAATCTCCCAGGTGTTCCTGGAAATTTAAGGCTGTTCTCTGCTGCTGACACAAAAGTCCTTGGTATTGGCGTAGGTTCCCTGGGATTTCTGAGCAGTTCCCCCCTCACTGCTGTGCTTTTCCAGGACCTCTGTTGAGGTGGGGAGGGCCGTGCCACGTCACAAGTGAGCGCTGGCCTCCAGGGAAGCCCTGGGCCGCCAGGCTGTGTAGGGGCATTCCCAGCCTGCTTCAAGGATGGTTCAATGTGACACGTTACCTTCCCCCTTTCCGCACAGCTCCACTCTCCCAGCTCTGGGACAATCAGCCGTGGGTGTATTCAAGGCCACTGTCCACGGCCGATATTGTGTCGTGTGAGCGATGCTGCGGGAAAGACTCCCTGTCAGTCTGGGTTTCTTGTCTCGGGTCTGTGCTATGTGTTCGGCCCCAGGCAGGAGCAGCCCTGCCTGCTGGGGCGATGGCTGTGAGGCTGGGCCTCCCGGCTTGGCTCTGTGTCGTGTGTCAAGGCAACTCTTAAGGATCTCCTCAAGGGCACCAAGTACCACAGGAGCCTGGAAGAAAAACCCAAGCTTCAGGTGAGAACACGGTGTGGCCGACACTGTGACTGGAGCCGTGGGAGACTGTGAGCAAAGGACGTTGCTGTCATAGCCAGACTCGACTTACAGCAACTGTGAGATGATCATGTGTATTGTTGTCAGCTGCTCTCTTTGTGGTAATTTGTTACACAGTAATGGAAAACTAATATACAAAATGCAACCTCATTATTTTTAAATAACTTTATACAATTACCTTCTAGTTAACTGTGGGGGAAAAAAAACAAAAATTGTCACATTTTCCAACAGTTTTCTCTGCTAAAATAATGGCTAGTTAAGAATAAAATCGAGCCCCATAGACCTCTATTTACATTTTGGACATATATACTATAGTTTCACATGAGAAAAGACTAAAGCAGCACAATATGTTTGCTGTCATTTTAATTTTCATTGCAATAAAAACAAAACATCTGTTTGTGTTAGTCTAGATTCACGTGCAGTCTGCCTCTTTTCCTAACCCTATTCTATACTTTTCCTTTAGTATGTAGCACAATCATAACAATTTCAAAACTACCCACTGAATGAAATACTGCTTTGACACATTTCTTTAGAAGATAATACACTATAAAAACTTAGAATGTATGCTGTTCTTCAATTAATATTTCTTATTTTCTTTTAAAACAATGATTATAAATCACAACTGAGAGTGCTTGTAAAATTTTTGAATTTCTTCATTATTTATAAAATTAGATTCTAAAACTTTTGCTTAAGAACTGCTATTTGGCTCCTGTAGGACTTCTAAAATTAAGTTGTCAAATAAAAAAAAAAGGTAAGTTAATCATTTATGAAATGAACACATCATAGTGTGCTTAAATCTAATTCATATTGAGGTTAAGGGATTAGAAGAATCTCTAGTAAAAGTGATTTCTGCCCTATCTGGGAGGAGACAGGGGTTGGGGGATGCTCAAAGGAAATTACATCAGTCTTTTTGGGCAGAAATATCTCTCCTTACCAATCCATAATTTCAAGGATTTCAAATTATAGATTCTGACTTATGCTCCTCACCTTCAGATTTACTTTCAGTAATTGTGCACGGTGTATGCCTATACTTCATTCTTGCAATATTTCTGACTTGTTTTGAAGCATGAAGGTGACAATGCTTAATATTTCTTTATTGGCCTTGAGACTACATTCACATCTAGAACCATTGTGTCATTTATTATAGTGTATTTAATGTTGGTGTCATTTTAATTCTATCAGCATGCTAATAGAATCCAGATGAAAGATGCCTAAGCCCACGACTCTCGGCTTTAATTTTCTCATCCACATAATATGTTGTAGTTTGTTCAGACATCAGTTGTCAATTGCTAAATCATCCAACTTCCACCACTTAGTTACCGTGTCAAAAAACGTGAATAAGGGACTGCAATCAAGAGATTGAGAGTGGATAAATCATTCTGTAGAAATGGGCAACCAACTAGGAAAACCATTGTTTTGTTGCAAACTGCATTAGGAGTGGGACTTCTTATATTTCTCTCTAGTGTTCTTAAACTAGTGATTATTACAAGGCAATCTACAGATGCATGACATTGGTTATAGTATGACTTTTAAAAATCAAGTCATTCTAATGAAATAAAGTTTCAATGGCTAAGAGATTCCATATGGATTCGAGAGGTCACTCTGGTGGGCATTCTTATGCACTATATAGATAATCCTTTTTAGGTTTTAATGCATTGAAATAGCTGGAAGTAAATACCTGAAACCATCAAACTGCAACCCAGTAGCCTTGAATCTTGAAGATGGTTGTATAGCAATGTAGCTTACAAGGGGTGACAGTGTGATTGTGAAAACCTTGTGGATCACATTCTCTTTACCCATGTATGGATGGATGAGTATAAAAATGGGGACAAAAAACTAAGTGAAAAATAGGGTGGGAGGATGATTTGGGTGTTCTTTTTCACTTTTATTTTTATTCTTATTTTTACTTTTTCTGGTACAAGGAAAATGTTCAAAAAATAGATTGGGCTGATGAATACACAACTGTATGATGGTACTGTGAACAACTGATTGTACACTTTGGATGACTGTATGGTATGTGAATGTAACTCAATAAAATTGAATAAACACCCCCCGCAAAAAAATCAAGTCATTCTTCAGCATCTTTAACATGTCTAAAAGGGTCAGATCTCAATCTGACAAACACTGTACAAGATATAATTCTTTTAGTAATGTTCCCTTTGTAAAATGAATTATTTCAGGTTGTCTTCCTTTATAATCATTTGTGATATATCTCAGTGTCCAATGAAAAATTTACCTATTACTCATTACATTAGAAAGAACCCAGAGTGACAGAACAGACACCTTGAGGTGTACACAATCAAAGCTCTTCTGTTGTTCTGTACTATGTCACTTATCCCTCTTCTAATTTCACTTGTCATGGACCCTTGGTGAACCAGTCCCCCAGACTGCATTTTGAAACTATGCCCTATGCTCTTTGTTGGCAATTTATGGGTTCACATTTTTGATTACTTTGATGCCCACACAACAAAGTGCAGAGAAACAAAATCAATTTCCACCTCCACAATGTACACTTGGTCTCTTTGGGTTCACATCATATGAACTGTCTCACATTTTGTATAACAATAAAAGTTAATTGTAACAATAGCTGCTATTTATTGAGTTTATGCTATGGTCTAGGCAAGAAGCTGCATATTCTATAAGCTATGTCTAATCTTTAACAACAATTGGCATAGTGATTTATATTATATCCATTTTACCAATGTGGAAACTGGAGCCTAGAAAAGTTAGTTAACTTAAGCAAAATTCAGAACTGGTACTTGATCCAAGACCTCTCTAACTCCCAAGTTGTGATGTTCCTGGCCTTCTGTCACATGCCAGTTTGAAACTGTAGTGCACCCCAAAACACCCAGGCTCTTTTAATCCATCTTGTAGGTGCAGACTTATTGTGGGTGGGACCTTTTGATTAGGTTGTTTCCAAGGAGATATGACCCACCCAATTGTGAAGAGACGTTTGATTAAATTATTTCCATGGAGATGCGACACCGCCCATTCAAGATGAGTCTTAATTAGTTTACTGGAGTCCCTAAGAGAGCTCAGGGAGAGAGAGAGAGCTCAGAGTCAACACAGACCCAGACACTTGGAGATGCAGACAGGAAGATGTTTGGAGATACTAAGCTAGGAGATGAGGCCCAGAGTTTGCCCCAGAGACACTAAAAGGGGAACCCCAGATGCTTAGAGATAAATGCCCTGGGAGAAAGAAGAAAGGACACACAGGAGCTGAGAGAGAGGAGCTAACAGACACCCAGAGACATTTTGGAGAAAGCCATTCTGAAACACAACCCGGGAACAAAGGACCAGCAGGCACTAGCTACATGCCTTCCAAGCTGACAGAGGTGTTCCAGATGCCATTGGTCATTCTTCAGTGAAGGTATCCACTTGTTGATGCCTTAGTTTGGACACTTTTATGGCCTTAGGGCTGTAAGTTTGTAACCAAATAAACCCCCTTTATAAAAGCCAATCTAATTCTGGTATTTTGCATTCTGGCAGCATTAGCAAACCAGAACACTTTTATTCTTTGTCACATTTTTATTAAACATTTAAAACAAAATTTATTCAATAAATGTTAATGATGCACCTGCTATAAACCAAGGATGGTTATTTTCCTCCATGTTTACAAACATGCTGTGACCTGTAAATAAACAGTCTTTTCTAGAACCAAAATTTAAACTTAGGAGGGATTTTGAATACTTCCAAGCTTCCTTTGGATTAGATGTTTTGAATAAATGACAAGATATATATAAAACATAACTGAGTAAAAGTTCTCAGTAAGTGGGAGCTGTTCTTGTATTGTCAAGACCATGACTAATGTCAATAAAGTGAAATTTTGTAGACAATATACCAACATTAGGCTAGAACAACCCACAATCCTGAAGTTCTTCTATATCAAAATGATCCAAAGAAAGATCAAACAAATCTGTTGAAACAATTTGTGGTTCAATTAGACCTTGAACTGACCTGGAGATAGTATAGAAGTTGGAGAGAATGGATGAGCGTAATGATCCAATTATTTTTATGTTAGAAGTACATATTTTGAGTGTCTCAGTCAAAACCAAAACATAAAATTTTATGGTATTCTTTCTGCTTCTGTTCAACCTTCTGTCAATATTCACTGGTCAGGATAACTCCAACAGGTTGTTGAAGGCAACATAGGATAAAAATTTTCCCTGATGGATCTCTCTACTGCACCTATGCTCTAGTTGTCTCTTCTTCTTCCTACTTTCACAGTTGTTTTTATTTTCCAGACTTCAGGGTATATGAAACCTAATTGCAACCACTGTGCTTCAAGTTGCATACAAAAGTAAATATAAAGTAAAAGACATCATCTACTTGAGAATTTAAAACTAGCCATTGAAACACAATTATTTTATATTTAGGCTAGTTGTTGAGCTTTATATGTGTGGCTTTCTCATCTATATATCCAAGGTTATCCTTTCGTCCACTTAACAAATAGTAATTGAATGTATAGGTGATTGTTCTAGTTTGCTAATGCTGCAGAATGCAAAACACCAGAGATGGATAGGCTTTTATAAAATGGGGGTTTATTTGGCTATACAGTTACAGTCTTAAGGCCATAAAGTGTCCAAGGTAACAAATCAGTAATCAAGTACCTTCACTGGAGGATGGCAAATGGTGTCCAGAAAACCTCTGTTAGTTGGGAAGGCACGTGGTTGGCATCTGCTCCAAACTTCTGGTTTCAAAATGGCTTTCTCCCAGGACATTCCTCTCTAGCAAGCTTGCTCTTCTTCAAAACATCACTCACAGCTGCACTCTGTCCAGTCTCTTTGAGTCAGCATGTTTTATATGGATCCACTGATCAAGGCCCACCCTGAATGGGTGGGGCCACACCTCCATGGGAGTATCCCACCAAAGTCACCATCCACAGCTGGGTGGGGCACATTACAAGCAAATCTAACCAGCACCAAAACGTCTGTCCCACAAGACCACAAAGATAATGGCATTTGGGGGACACAATACATTCAAACTGGCACAGTGATAAACTAGATAAGTGCCAGACAGTGTAGTGGTTGTTGCATCTGAAGTGGTAAGCAAAACAGACAGCATCTGCTGTATAGGAACTTGCAATCAACTGAAAGGAATAGACAAAAGACAAGTATATAAAAAATAATTGGGAATTGGACTAATTATTATAAATTTAAGTAAAATAAAGGGGCTAAACAGACACTTTGGTACTGGGGGATGATATTTTAGTAACCTGTAGAGTCCAAATGAACCAGTCATGAGAAATCTGGTGGTTGCATAGGATGAAGGAGAGAGTAATTTCTCTAACTCTAAAGAAACTACTGTCAACTTCTGGGAAGATGGCAGAATAGGTGAGGCAGAGTAAATGTCTTCTCCATGAAAGAAACCGAAGAAGGGTCTGGGGCCACCCAGGACAGCAGTTTCAGGGTCTGAACAGCCACAGAGGGACTTCTATAACACACGGTGTGGACCTAGATGAAAAAGCAGAGAAACTGTGTCTCAAAGGACCGGATAAGTTTATTCAGCCAGGACCGCTGCCAGGCTGGCAGTGGTAAGGAGCTGCCAAGCAGGGGAGTGAGCAGCTCTCCACTCCTGTGCACCAATCTAAACAATAAGATGGGGAGATAATCCTCCACAGCCACATGGCCAGCTCCCATGAGGGAACCCAGGAGGTAGCAGACCAGTGTTGAGCTGCATTTACTCTAGGGAAGTCTGAGGTGTGCACAGGCAAGAGATGGGGTTAGGAAAGGGTGCCATATGGAAGCGCCAGGGTCCCCTCCCACACCTCCGAGGCTTGCAGGTGCACAGCAGGCAGGAAGCGGGCATGTTTGAGCTGGATTGTGCCCTTGAGCGGAATCCCTGACAAACAGCACAGGACCCACACTGCACCCCAATGCACATGGAAATTGGGTGACTGACTGGATTCCCTCATGGTTTGAACCCTGCTGAGTAAACAGATGAAGTTGGGTGAAAGCTGGCTTGAGGGTGAGAGGTAGTTCAAGAGTGCCATCTGATGGGAAACTAGGGAAAGTGCACTGAAGCAAGCTGTGGTTCTGTCTCTCTCTCTCTCTCTCTCTCTCTCTCTCTCTCTATATATATATATATATATATATATATATATATATATATATATATATGTTCAAATAATACTGCATTTCCCAAAATAATGTTATCAAGATTAGCAAATGCCTCAAAGCCAACAGAAAATCTTAAGCACATGAAGAAAAAGAAGATATGGCAAGCCAAACAATCAAACTAAAGAGCCAGAGGAGACACAGAACTTGGAGCAATTAATCAAAGGAGTACACACAAATCTCCAAAACAACTTCAATGAGTTGGCCAAAGAAATAAAGGGCATCAAGAAGACTCTAGAAGAGCATAAGGAAGAATTTGAAAGAGTAAATAAAAAATAACATTTTATGGAACTAAAAGATACTGTTGACCAAATTTAAATATACTAGAGACAAACAACAGCAGATTTGAAGAGGCAGAAGAAAGAATAAATGAACTAGAGGAAAAAGCAAGTGAAAGTGAATGCACAGAAGAACAAATGGTGAAAAACAATGAAAATTTTGAAATGGATCTCAGGGAAATGGCAGACAACATGAAGCACACAAATATAAGAATCACTAGGGCTCCCAAAGGATAAGAGAAGGGCTAGGAAGAATATTTGAAGACATAGTTGGACAAAAATTCCCAACCCTTCAAAATGACATAAATATGCAAATAAAAGATGCCAAGTGAC
Organism: Choloepus didactylus; assembly: GCF_015220235.1. NCBI lineage: Eukaryota > Metazoa > Chordata > Mammalia > Pilosa > Megalonychidae > Choloepus > Choloepus didactylus. The sequence continues at coordinate 60,359,335 of NC_051326.1, forward strand.
TTCTAAATAGAATAAATCCAAATAAACCCTTTCAAGACACATACTCTTCAGATTTTCAAATGCTGAAGAAAAGGACAAAGTCCTGAAAGCAGCAAGAGAGAAGTGGCTCACCACATACTAGGGAAAGCACATAAGTCAAGTACTGCTACTCAGAGGGCACCATGGAGGTGAGAAGGCAGTGGTATGACATATTTAAGTTTCTGAAAGAGAAAAATGGCCAGCCAATAATTCTTCATCCAGCAAAGCTCTCCTTCAAAATTGAGGGAGAGTTTAAAAATTTCACAGAGAAACAAATGCTGAGAGAATCTGTTAGCAAGAGACCTGCCCTCCACAAAATACTAAAGGGCATTCTGCTGGCTGAGGAAAAAAGAAAGTAGAGAGAGGTCTGGAGAAGGGCACAGCACTGAAGAGTATTAGTGATGATAACTTAAAGGAAAGATAAAAGAGAAAGAGAGAGGAGAAAAAGATCTGTCTGACAGTTAAAAAGCAAAAGATAAGATGGTTGGTTCAAGAACTGTCTTCACAGTAATAACAGTGAATGTGAATGGATTAAACTCCCCAGTTAAAAGATACAGACTGGCAGAATGGATTGAAAAGTATGATCCATTGATATGCTGTTTACAGGAAATTCAGCTTAGACCAGTGACACAGAGATTGAAAGTGAAAGGATGGAAAAAAAATTTCCACACAAGCTTCAGCCAAAAGAAAGCAGGGATAGCAATATAAATATAAGACAAAATAGATTTTAATTGCAAAAATGATATGAGACAAAGAAGGATACACTATATTAACAAAAGGGGCAATACACCAAGAAGAGAGAACAATCATAAATATTTATACACCCAACCAAGGTGCTCCAAAGTACATGAGACAAACAAACTGGCAAAATTGAAGGGAGCAATAGACATTTCTACAGTAATAGTGGGAGACTTCAATATGTCACTCTTTTCTATAGATAGAATGACTAGATAAAGTACCAATAAGGAAACTGAGAACTTAAACAATGTGATAAATGAATTGGACTAAGCAGACATAAATAGAGTGTTATATCCCAAATTATCAGGATATACATTCTTCTCTAGTGCTCATGGAACATTCTCCAGGATAGATCATATGCAGGGAAACAAAACAAGCCTCAGTAAATTTAAAAAGATTGAAATTATTCAATGCACATTTTCTGATCATATGAAATGCACTAGAAATCAATAACCAACAAAGAACCAGAATTTTCAAAATATGTGGTTAAACAACACACACCTAAACAATCAGTGGGTCAAAGAAGAAATTGCAAGATAAATCAATAAATATCTAGAGATGAATGAAAATGAGAACACAACATATGAAAGCCTATGGGATGCAGCAAAAGCAGTACTGAGTGGGAAATTTATAGCTCTAAATGCATACATTAAAAAGGAAGAAAGACCTAAATGAACAACTGAAGAGACTAGAGAATGATTAGCAACCTAACCCTAAAGGAAGTAGAAGAAAATAAATAACAAGGATCAAAGCAGAAATAAATGATACAGAAAACATAAAAACAACAGAGAAAATAAATAAAACCAAAAAGTTGTTCGTTTGAGAAGATCAGCAAGATTGACAAACCCTCAGCTAGATGGACAAAGACAACAAGAGAGAAGACTCAAATAAACAAAATCAGGAAACGAGAGGGGGGACATTACTGTGGATCCTGAAGAAATTTTTTAAAAAATCCCAAGAGGATACTATGAACAACTGTATGCCAACAAACTAGACAATTTAGAGGAAATGGATAATTTCCTGGAAATACATGAACACCATAGACTGATATATGAAGAAATAGAAGACCTCAACAAACCAATCACAAGTAAAGAGATCCAATCATTCATCAAAAAAGCTTCCTACAAATAAAAGCCCAGGGCCAGATTGCTTAACAGGGGAATTTTACCAAACTGTCCAAAAAAAAACCTGATACCCTTCCTGCTCAAAATCTTTCAAAAGACTGAAGAAAAAGTCACACTATCTAACTCCTTTAATGAAGCTAGCATGCCTCTAATACCAAAATCAGATAAGGATGCTACAAGAAAGGAAAACCACAGGCCAATCTCCCTAATGAATATAGATGCAAAAATTCTCAAAAAATACTTGCAAATCAAATCCCAAGACACATTAAAAGAATCATGCACCATGACCAAGTGGGGTTCATCCCAGACTTGCAAGGGTAGTTCAACATTAGAAAATCAATCAATGTAACACCATACATTAACAAATCCAAAGGGAAAAATCAAATGATCATCTCAATAGATGCTGAAAAAGCATTTTTCAAAATTCAGCATCCCTTTTTGATTAAAACTCTTCAAAAGGTTGGAATTGAAGGAAGCTTCCTAAATATGCTGAAGGGCATATTTGAGAAACCCACAGCCAGCACAGCACTCAGTGGCGAGAGACTGGAAGCCTTCCCTCTAAAATCAGGAATGAGACAAGGATACCCACTGTCACTGCTATTATTCAACATTTTGCTAAAAGTTCTAGCTAGAGCAATTTGCCAAGACAAAGAAATAAAAGGTATCCAAATTGGAAAGGAAGAAGTGAAACTGTCATTATTTGCCGATGGTATGATCTTATATTTGGAAAATCCTGAGAAATCGAAGACAAAGCTACCTGAACTAATAAACAAATTCAACAGAGTAGCATGATACAAGATACATATTACAGAAATAGTAATGTTCCTATATACTAGCAATGACCTAACTGAAGAGGAAATCAAGAAAAAAAAATCCATTCATAATAGCAACTAAAAAATCAAGCAACTAGCAATAAACTTAACCAAGGATGTTAAAGACCTCTAGACAGAAAAGTATAAAATGCTACTAAAAGAAATCAGAGGGGACCTAATTAGGTGGAAAGATATTCCGAGTTCATGGATAGGAAAGCTAAACATTGTTGAGATGTCAATTTCACCCAAACTGATCTACAGATTCAATGCAATTCCAATTAACATTCCAACAACCTACTTTGCAGACTTGAAAAAGCTAGTTATCAAATTTATTTGGAAGGGAAAGGAGACTCAAATTGCCAAAATCATTCTATAAAAGAAGAACAAAGTGGAAGGACTTATACTTCCTGACTTTAAAGCCTACTATAAAACCACAGTGGTCAAAACAGCAAGGTACTGACACAATTATAGATATATTGCTCAATGGAATCAAACTGAGAGTTCAACATAGATCCCCAGACCTGATTTTTGATAAGGCGTCCAAATCCACTGAACTGGGACAGAACCATCTCTTCAACAAATGGGGCTGGGAGAACACGATATCCATTATCCAAAAGAATGAAAAAGAACTCCTATCTCATACCCTAAATCAAAATCAATTCAAAGTGAATCAAAGACCTCAATATGAGAGACAGTACCATATAACTCCTAGAAGATAATGTAGGGATACATCTTCAAGACCTAGAATTAGGAGGTCGCTTCTTAGACATTACACCCAAAGCACAAGCAATGAATGAAGAAAACAGATAAATGGGAACTCAAAATCAAAAACTTCTGTACCTCAAAGGATTTTGTTTAAAAGGTGAAGAGACAGCCAACTCAATGGGAGAAAATATTTGCAAACTATATATCTGATAAGAGACTGATATTCACCATATATAAAGAAATCATACAACTCAATGACAATGACAATACAACTCAATAGTACAAAGAGCCCAGTTATAACTAGGGCAAATGATATGAAAAGACATTTTCTCTGAAGAGAAAATACAAATGGCTAAAACATTTGAAAAAATGTTCATCTTCACCAGCAATTAGGGAAATGCAAATTAAAACCATAATGAGATATCATCTCATACCAATAAGAATGATTGCCATTAAACAAACAGGAAACTACCAATGCTGGAGAAGATGTGGAGAAACTGGAATCTTATTCATTGCTGGAGGGACTGCATAATGGTACAGCCACTGTGGAAGACAGTTTGGCAGTTCCTCAGAAAACTAGACATCAAGTTACATTATTATCCAGCAATTCCACTTCTTGGCATATACCCAGATCTGAAAGCAGTAACATAAACATACATTTGCACACTGATGTTCACAGTGGCATTGTTCAAAAATTGCCAAGAGGTGGAAACAACCCAAGTGTCCTTCAGCAGATGAAAGGATAAACAAAATGTGGTATATATATTTAATGGAATACTCTGCAGCAGTAAGAAGGAATGAGGTCCTGACACATGACAAAATGGATGAACTTGAAGACATAATGCTGAATGAAATAAGTCAGACCCAAAAGGAGAGATATTGTATGTTACCACTAATATGAATTCCCTGAACAATGTAAAAGCAGTGTCATATAAAGTAGAATATAGAGGACCTAGAGACAGAGAGAAGCTAGTGACGGGGGAGTGATAATCTCTTATGTATATATGATAATGAGGGTGAACTTAATGGTATGGGAATGATCAGGTGTGACTATGGTTTGTTAATGATATTGTAAGTAACAGAGATGCACTGAAGGTGAACATGCTCATAAATCATTGTTTAAAGGCATGTAACCCCAGAGTAGCACCACAAACCTAAATACGTGTTAGCATGATATACTTAAAAGGTGTGACACTGGTGCAGAGAGTTAACAACAGAGTGGCATATGGGAAAAACTACATATCACATATTATAGACTATACTTAATAGGAATACCTTACCAGTCCCACACTAATACTAGGTATAAATAACTAGTGGCTGATAAGAGATATGGGATGTTTTGGGTTACGATAATTGTTCAAAATTTGAGAGAGATGATGATCCTACAACTAAGTGAAGATACTACAAAACTGATTGATTATCTTGGACAGAATATATGTTATGTGAAATTAGGACCCCCTTACTTAATAAGCCAAGCCCTCAATCTTGAGGCTTACTCTGGTGAATCTTACGACTGTAAAGGGGGGGCTAAGCCTATCTATAATTACATCTAGGAGTCACCTCCAGAGAACCTCTTTTGTTGTTCAGCTGTGGCCTTTCTCTCTCTAAGCCCAAGTCTGCAAATGAATTCTTTACCCTCCCCTTATGTGGGACGTGACTCCCAGGAATGAGCCTAGCCCTAGCATTGAGGGATTGAGAATGCCTTTTTGACCAAAGTGGGGGAAAGAAAGGTAACAAAATAAGGTTTCAGTAGCTAAGAGATTTCAAGTTGAGTCAAGAGGCTATCCTGGAGGTTTCTCTTACACAAGCTCCAGCTAGATATTGCAAATGCTCACAGTATGCCAACCCCTAACCAACAGTAGTCCTGAAAATACTAAAGAATACCTAGGACCCTCTCTAAGACTCTATAAAAATTTCCCTCACTAAGTTTATTTTTCAGAAACTTAAATCCCCCAGAGTGTGCCTATGCCGGATAAGTCCTAAAATCCTGAGGCAACAGCCTCTCCAAGGACATCAACTGTGTGTATCCTCTTTCCCCATAATGTTGACACCCCTTTTCAATATCAACAAGTTAGGTTGGTCACTGCCCAGATATCCCTGAAGACTGAGATGCTGATCAAATGAGAGAGAGAGGTAGCAACTTACAAGATAGGATTCAACAAAGGATTATAAATACTGAATCTTCATATAAATATATATATTTTTTAGTTTCTACAGTATTAGAATAGCTAAAAGGCAATAACTGACAAGGTGGAACTGTAACATAACATGCTTCAAAATTTGTTCTATAGCTACTTGTTAAATTATACTGTGAAAGTTGCCACATTTCTGTATATATGTTATACTTCACAGTATGGAAATAACTGAAAAGGTTGAACTGTAACCAAGAGCATTCTTTGAAATTTGCTCTCTAACTACTTGTTAAATCACACTTTCAAAGTTATCACTTTTCTGTATATAGGTTATACTTCACACTTAAAAAAAAACAAAAAACACCATCATCTGCAAATTACCTAGACTCAAAGACTGGAACTCTTTTTTTGATTTCAGGCTCTGTACCTCATTCATTCTCAGAGCCATATAATACAGTTGCATAGGTTGCACTCCAAGGGTTGTAACTTTCCAGAATACAGGCTTAAAAAATGGTAAAAAGATGCCATATGGACTAGCAGAAACTCTACCCTGGATATCAGGTTGTTCATCTATAGCATCTTAATGTTTCTCTGAAATGTCTTTTCTATCTGTTGTTCCTTGTCTATTCTCACAAGCCCTTCACTGCCAGCTCTTTACTATAACATCACAGAGGGTTCTGTGACTGTGGATTCCCACTCTACAGTCTGTCTCATACAAGTTTAAAAAAACAAAAACAGCGAGGCTTGCAACAGTAAGGGCAGTGGATAACTCTAAGGAAAACCAGCAGGCTGTCCCTCAAGAGGCTTCACTGGGTGGCTTTGTAGGATATTTTATTGTATCAGTATACCCAGAGAGGTTTGTCTTATTGGAGGGCTCCTGTGATTTAAACATAATGCCAGAACCAATTTCCTAATTTAAAGGAATAAATGCTATCAGTCTATGTAGAAGAATACCTATGTAAATATCAATAAATCACTCTTTTTCTACTGGGAATGCTACATTGACATCCAAGTCATGATGAGAACATTGCCCAGTAAGCACAAAATCAGAGCAAGGGAAGTTAATTAAATAAATCCAATAGGCTTAAAGGGAAGTTAGCCTGATAATTCACTATCATAATAGCAAAAGCTTTCCCAATGGGATTGAACTATTTAACATTTACTTGCTTAGGCTTCTTTGCCCAGAGACACTTTGCAGATCCATTTGTAAGTTTCATCTATCTGTTCTTCCAAGACTACTAACCACCCCCATCCCTTCTGACTAAGGCATTCTTTCATTTTAATGTACATAACACAGGTAATCTGATTGCCTGATTTATGAACAACAATATTTATGCTCAGGTACATTATGCATTAATGTAAAAATCAGCAGAGTCATCCTATTTCTTTATTTTGAAGTAACTGGTGGGTTGACGATGGCACTGAAAGAGCAATTTGGAGTCATTGTAATAATCCCCTAAGTACTGACATTTATACTATTGTCAGTTTATCATTCTTTAAATCCCAGACTTCCATGTAATTTTGTTGCTCAAATACTATTAATGGCTCCTTTACTGATCAATCTTACCTATAACAATACCTCTGCTTAGCTTCTAAAGGTGTCCTTAATCAGTTTCCCATGTAGCTAATTTTGTTTTTCTATTTTTTTCCTCAATATGTATTTTCCATTCCAATAAAACCCTTATGTTCATTATCTCATGAACTCAAAGGGCATTTTAAACCCTTCACACTTTTACTCAAGTGGTCCTTTCTCCTGGAATGTTTTCTATTACTTATGCCTATTTGTTTCCTTTCATGCAGATTCTAATTCAACTCAGTTAAATGAATTATCATTTATTATGTGATATATATTATGTGATAAAGTTGAGCAAGTTAGGATTCCTTCTCTTGAGAATGTCATGTTTTACTGATAACAAAAAATGCAGACACAATATAAGAGGTAATGGGGACACACGGGACAGGGCAAGCAATGATGCTTATGGCTGTTGGACAGCAGGGCATCCTGCATCCTTCATGTAAGGAATGGCATTTTAGTCTTGAGGAATTGGGCATAGTATATCTAGCAGTAAGAGGCAAGAAAATTCTAGATCCTTCTGTAGTTATTCAAGCCTTCAATGATCTCTCATTTTCATGAAGAACTCTATTTACCTTCATCATAAATATATTTACACTATTGTTCTATGAAATACACATATCATTAGGGAGCCATAGTTTATTTGGGAAAACAGAAAAAAACATATATATATATATATATATATATGTCAGCAAAGGAAATATGTTAAGGGCCAGGCAACCCTTTGGTCAATGTGAATCAGGGCCTTGACTGACCGCTACACAGATAGACACCATAGCATAGTTAAGAGTGTAATTACATATTCTATTCACCAATTTTTCATGTGTGCTAAAAGTGACTATCTGAACAGGAACCACGTCTTTGGCTTTCTCAGTTTCAAACCAGTGTGAATATTTAGTGAATAGGTAATAAAGGTACATCCATTGATTAAGTGGAAAAAAAATCCACCAAGGTAGCCCAGAGATGCTTCTCTAAACCACAGTTCTTTATGCCCTCATGTAGCAAGAATTTTTTGTTGAACTGCCACAGAAGATTTGTTTCTCTTTAGATCACTAAGAGTATATAATCCAGAAAGCCTGATCCATTTCCAAATTTTCTCATGATTTCTGTGTTAAATAGTTTCTTAAGAATGATTATTTAGAGAAAATTCTTGGGGAACTCTACATTAGTTTAACACATTTGTTAATTCCTAATACAATATAGGATTAAAAAATTCTAGGACTCCTTGCTTATAAAATATTTAGAAAACATGGTAAACCATTGTCACTCTAACTTAGCTGATATTTGAGGAGCTTTACAAAAATGCTATGTTAAGTCAGGTGAAACTCTTACTTTTTATTGTCCCGAGACAGCTCTGTGGAATCTTAGTGCCCCCATGGACTACAGCTTGAATACCAGTGATCAAAGCTAAGTTTTATAGGACAGATCAGACATCTGTGAAAGGGGGATACAAAAATGAACACCCCATTGTCCCTGTTGGCAAACAACTTACAAATTATGCTTCCACTTCACATAATTATATATCAGAAGAGTATGATTTATTATGAAAACAGACAAACCTGTAATAAAAAAGCAATATTTTGTAATGGAGGTGAATTTTTTTCCCCGTTTACTTACTATTCAGAAAACAAAAGTTACCTAATAAATGCCTATTGATTAACTTATTTATTCCAATTTGGACCAAGGTGGCTCAACTTTTCTTTCTTACAAATGCTTTTGCATACATATATATCAGTCAATATACGTGGCACTTACACAGTGAGATATTCTAAAATATTTGAAAATGAGTGTGTCAGCAGTTCTTGGCTTCACTTAGAAAAACCTGTATTTGGATTTCAGCTGTACCACTCACCAAATGTGAAAGCTTCAGAGACTTGGAGATTCAGACACTCAGTAACAAATTTATAAGAGCTATCTACCCAAAGCCAGAATTACCATGATGGTAAAATTAGAAGGTAGGTAATAATGTGCTGTAAATTTTGAAGGATATATTAAAATTATTTATACCTATTTCTAAAAAGTTAAGGACATTTATTAAGTTAAATATTTACTCTGAACTGGCATTTACTAATCCACTCATGTATGTAGATTAAATTTGGAAATAAAACATTTAAATACTAATATTTAATTTAAATACTAATATTTAAAAACTAATGCAAGTACATGGCAAGAGGCAATTATTGAAAACAATAGCTTAAAGTGTCTTTCTATAGTCTCAAGCTTTAGTAATTGGCTGAAAGTATTTTATAGCCATTCATTATTTCCAAAACATCTTTTAGGGATGAATATTTGACTCAGGTATTCTATCACATTGTGGGAGCTTGGGACTTCATAAACTTAATTTCTTAGTGTTTAAACCTAAGAACTTAATATGAGTTTAATAATATTTTGTTTATGTAGCCATCAGTACCATCAATTCTATATTACAAAATCTTTCCCCATCTCTCAGCCAATTCCAGTTCTAAGACAATCTTGTAAGTAGTCCTTTCACTTGGGTACTGTCTATATTTGTAGGTTGGGGGGCAAATAGGTGAAGAAAGCAGGGAAGATACTAAATATTGCTCTTCAAATTATACTAAGAACTAAATATCAATCATTTCTAATATTTGTCTTGCTCTGTAACCAAAACTTTCCTTATAATTAGAAAGTACCTAACATATATTGACAGATTCAAAGTTTCTCAAAGTCACTCCATGAAGCAGGAGACCAGCAAAAAGTCTTGAATCCTATTACAAGGAGTTAATAATAGAGTGGTATATGGAAAAAAGTGCACCTAATGCAAACTATGGACTGCAGTTAACAGCAATATCTTAATATTCTTTCATTGACAGTAACAAATGTACCACACCAATGCTAGGGATCAATGATGGGGGGATAAGGGATATGGGGTGTGCTGGTTTGAATATATTATGTCCCCCAAACACCATTATCTTTGATGTAATCTTGTGTGGGCAGACCTATCAGTGTTAATTAGATTGTAATTCTTTGAGTGTTTCCATGGAATGTGCCCTGCCCAACTGTGGGTGGTAACTCTGATGAGATAATTTCCATGGAGGTGTGATGCCACCCATTCAGGGTGGGCCTTGATCAGTGGAGCCATATAAATGGGCTGACAAACAGAAGGAATTCAGTGCAGCTGTAAGTGACATTTTGAAGAGGAGCTACAACCAAGAGGAACACTAAAGAAAGCACAGGAGCTGCAGATGAGAGACAGTTTGAAGACGGCTGTTGGAAGCAGACTCTTGCACCAGAGAAGCTAAGAGAGGACAAATACCCCAAGTGCAACTAAGAGTGACATTTTTGAGGAACTGCAGCCTAGAGAGGATCATCCTGGGAGACAGCCATTTTGAAGCCAGAACTTTGGAGCAGACACCAGCCACATGCTTTCCCAGCTAACAGAGGTTTTCCAGACACCATTGGCCATCCTCCAGTGAAGGTACCCAACTGCTGATGTGTTACCTTGAATATTTTATGGCCTTAAGACTGTAACTTTGTAACCAAATAAACCCCCTTTATAAAAGCCAATCCATTTCTGGTGTTTTGCATTCCACAAGCATTAGCGAACTAGAACATGGGGTTTCTGGGTTCTCTCTCTCTCTCTCTCTCTCTCCCTCTCTCTCCCCCTTTGAAGCAATGAAAATGTTCTAAAATTGATTGTTGTGATGAGTGTACAACTATGTGATGAAACTGTGAGCCACTGATTGTATAATTTGGATGCACTACTTAGTGTGTATTTACACACTATATATCTCAATAAAACTGCATTAAAAAAGAAAAAAAAAGTCTTGAATGTATGCTGGTGTTCTAGTTTGGATATATTATGTCCCACCAAAAGCCATACTCTTTGATGCAATCTTATGAGGGCAGATGTATTAGTGTTGATTAGATTGGAATCCTTTAAGTGTTTCCATGGAGATGTGATTCAATCAACTATGAACAAAACCTTTGACTGGAGAATTTCCATGGAGGTGTTACCCCACCCATTCAGGGTGGGTCTGAATTAAATCACTGGAGCCATATAAATGAGCTGACAAACAGAAGGCGCTCAGAGCAGCTAAGAGTGACATTTTGGAGAGCAACTGAGGGTGACATTTTGAAGAAGAGCTGCAGCCAAGAGAGGATGAAATACCCCAAGAGCAACATTTTAGAGAATGCCACTTTGAAATGCAACCTGGGAGCAAGCCAACACCAGCCACTTGCCTTCCCAGCTAACAGAGGTTTTCTGGACTCCAGTGGCCTTTCTCCAGTGAGGGTACCTGTTGTTGATGCCTTACCTTGGACACTTTATGGCCATAAGACTGTAACTTTGTAACCAAATGAATCCCCTTTATAAAAGCCAGTCCATTTTTGGTGCTTTGCATAATGGCAGCATTGGTGAACCAGAACAACTGGAATCTCAGGAGATACGTGGAACTACAAAGCCATATATGGTCCAGCAAAGGCTGAAAATACCTTATTGAAACAATCCCTTCTGGAAGAGAGATGATGGGCACAATGAACAGATGAAGCCTACAACCTCTTATCTGCATCCAGTCCCAGGGTTTCTGAAGCACGTGGGGGTTCTTAAATACTATTTGGGAAATATAGGGGAAGTATGAAATCTTGAAGCACTTCAGTGCCCCTCCTCAATTACAATCCGGTTTCTTGAAATTCCAGTAGTTTACTTCTGGATACCTTTGAACAACCATGAAAATCTAGAATCAAATGTCCATGAATCAAGAATTACTCTAATTGGAAACAGTTGGAGGAAAAATAAGACGCAGTTACCAGGCATGGAAAGGCAAGGAGAAATAAAATTGAGCCAAAGCATGATATGTTTTGTCTAAGAACAGCCTTGGGAGAGAGTATGATGAATTTGGTAACCTCTAGACTCAGAGCAGTATAGAGGGTTAAATTGCAGAGATGCACATAGGACTCAGGCCAAAGTTATCTATCCTTTGCTGACACACACAGCAGAAGGCTATTATGATGTTTAAGATAAGCTAAGGCTACAGCACTACACTGATTGGCAAGAGGTATGGAGAAATGACCTAGGTGCATATGGGATTTCCCTAGCAGTTACACTAAACTAAGAATTACAGAAAAGTTTTTCCAAACACTTTTCCTTCTCAAGTTTCCGTATTTCTCTTAGACCCATATAGGACCTAGGAAGTAGGGATTCATAGATCCAAGAAATAAAATTTTAAAAACATTGAACATAATTATGGAGAACCAGAAGTAGAAGGAAAAATATTCACAATACTATGCACTTTCTCCTCAAGCAAAGCAAAATAGTTTGACAAGAACTCTTTGAAATTTTTGAGAGTAAAATCCTGAAAAGTGGAATTCTTTTAAAGAAAAAATATAGTCATAAATTAACTTTATAGTATCAATTTTTACTAATTTATTACATACATAATATAATGAATGTGCTATTTACTGAGTGTATTATTTTCTTGAAAGTGAAAAATTAGTTTTTCATGATGTCATTTACTCTAATTCTATTTTTGCTCAAAGTTTTATAATTCTTCATTGTGATTTCTCCCACAAAGGGGATTTAAGAGAATTAATCTCCTCCTTTGGCACCCAGATTAGCTTTGTGTCTGTGGGATGATTGCTCTTTTCCAGGCCTTCATTTGCTCATCTGTCAGATAAAGGAATTGATCTTCATGATCATTAACATATTTTCATGCTCAAAAATCCGAACTTTTATGTCCTATGCCATGGTGTTGGATGTCATAGAGACTTTTAACCTGAAAATTGGTTGGATTGAACTGTTTGTACATTTTTAGCATTTTAATTAATTTGTTAATTAATTTTAATTAGATATCCACACCAAGAAGCTAAAATTTTTACTTTTTTTTTTGGAACTATAAACTGTTGACAATGACAGTCATCATATTTTCAACTCCTCTTTTTGAAAATGCAACTTTTTCCTCTTCTTTATTATTCTCCTCCTTGTCTTCTTTGCCTTCATCTTTTTTTAAAACCATGTTTCATATTTTCATATTGATTTATATTAATAGTGGAGAACTATAGAACACTGCTTAAAAGTAATCCTAGGTCCACCAACCAATAAACCTGTTATATTAGGCAAGTTACTTAAATTATTTGGTTAATTTTTCATCTAGAGAAATAGTGGTGATAAGAATAAGTTCTAATACATAACAGATATAGATATATAGATTGATATATATACACATATATGTGATATTCTATAATATCTATATCTATAATTCTATAATACTATAAGTGGTCTAATATATGTGTATATGTGTATATGTATGTGTGTGTATATATATATAACATAGAAAAACATTGGTGTGTGGTAGGCATTAAAAACTATTATTACTAATTTTATCATTCAGCTAAATATATCATATATATATAAATTTTGTCAGTAATTACTAAGTCATTTTCAATATTTTTAAACCCAACATCTCTTAACTGTCACATGATGTTTTTCTTTCAGGTCTTGTTGCTATATTATTAAAATAAAAATATTTCTTAATAGATAGAGTTCAAAATATTGCTTCTAGTAATGTGTTTAATTTTACTGTCAGTTCAACACTGTACAGAATTCAATGGCAATATAAAACACAGTAGGGACTAGGAAAAATTTGTTTTAAAAATTAATCATATCAGCTAAGTAGCAGATATATCCCCAAAAAATGAAAAATAAAATGAAAATGATTAAGTCATATGCTACTTACTAGTATAAGTGAATTGAAAACCTTGGTCAGTGTCAGATCCATTGGTGTTGAATTCTAACCACAAGTGATTAGAAGTGCTATTTAGGATCATCCCCATCAGTTCATTTTTAGTGAAGGCTCCCAGTGGACACGATGCACTATCTTTTCCATCATATACCTAATGGAAAATTCACAGCATGAGTTACTCTAGTTCTCAATTTTGTTTCTGTATTATCTATTTTAATAAGAAATTCAGCTTTTCAAAGATGTGATTTTATACAGTACTTATAAAATTTATACATTGTATAGAAAGTTGAAATCATCATTTTTCTGTCATTAACATTATAGACAAAAGATTCAATTTGTATGTAGACCAGTTTACATTAATTAATTACTTAGAGAGATTTTTCTAAGTTTATTTAAAATCAAATAAATATTTCTGTGCATTTCCAGATTTCTGATCTAAACTTTTTCCTTTCCCCTCCTTCATAAACCATTTATAAAGGTTGAAAGGATTTATACTATTTCAGGTTTGAATATCTCTCTGAAATACCATGTAAGTAACAGAACATCCCATTCCTCTTTATTCCCTTTGTCTGCATGAATTAAAGAACAAGAAAAAGTGCTGAAATTCTGACACATTCTATAGTCTTCAAGCCTGAGGTTTCTTTAAGCTTGAATTGGTTAAAATAAAAGAATCCCATCATGTAATATCAGAGAGATACGATGCCTTGCTATGAAATACTTTGTACTTGACTTTATCTTTCTAAGTTGGTATAAAACATGAATGGATATAATAAGTATTTGGCAGGTGATGTAGACAGGACTTGGTTTGGAGCAACATGAGTGCTAAGGAGAGAGAGGTGTCCTCAGGTTTCACTGAGCCAAGTGACACTGGGAGTGGATGGTGCCGATTTATTTCCTGAATAGGGATTGTGCCAAACCAAATTTAGAGGCCTGGACTCTGTGTGATATTCCACAATTTACTTTTCTTCTAAAGCCATGAAGTTCATTTGATTTAAATGTTATTTACAGTGTAGTAGAAATCAGTATTGTAGGGCCACTTCCACCCCAATCAACTGAAAAGAGCAGAATGTTAATCCATTTGTCTCTTTCAATAGCAAGGAAATTGTATGGTAAGGATTTTATGGAAACAAGAATAAAAATGTGTTACGTTATATAGAATCATACCCAGTTTTTCTCAGTAAGAAGAGTAACTTAACTGAATAAGGGTAATAAATTTCATCAGTAGCCACTCCAATATCTGTTTACTTTACCCACTTCTTTTCCTTCTCACATAGATCAATTCTTACTTTTCTCCTATCATTTCTCTTTCAATAAATACATAAACTACATACATTGCTCAACAAACTTACAAATATGCATACTCATAAAAGGAGATATACATTTAGAAAGATTAACTTTATGGAGAATTATTATATTTTCTCTTAATTAAATAAGCATATATCAATGTACTAGAATCAAATACCCTCTAATTCTTCACTAAAAACTAGCAACAGGGTATTGTTTGGAAAACAAACACACACACACATTATTTGATTTAATATGTGGTTTCATTAGACATAATGAGTCTCCTTCTATCCAAATTACAAAGAATTTTAAGTCTAGAGAATCAGGTCTAAAAAATAAATGTCTGAGCTTCCTGGGAAATGTCTTGGCCATTTCATACACTATATGATTCTCTGTAATACATGGAAATCCACGAAAATGAGGGTGGCAATAAAGCAACTAAACACAGCCCATTCCTTAAAGTCCCTCTGAAACATTGCCATAGTCAACTACGATGCACCTTTGCTTCCTCACAAGGACGTGAACAAACACAGAGCTTTAGTAAGTGGTAAGGAACATATCGTATCACGGCATCCGGCTCACAGTATCCTCACAGTTATAACTACTCAAAGTGAACAGCTGAAATGTAAGACTATAATCCCCTCCAAAACAATAATTCTGCCTTATTTATTTACATCAACTGCAATTAGCCCTGTGCTTGACAGCATATATCTAAAAATGACTAACGTGGAACATTTTTTATCAACTTTATAAAATTGAAAATTTTGTTTTAAGTTTTCATCTGTCACAAATGAAACTGGATGAACTGGAAATCAGAAGACTTTAATTCCAGTTACATTAGAAGCAAGCAAAATTTAGGTCACAAAACCTCATAGTTATACTTCCTCATCTATCAAGTAGCTCTTTAAAAAGTAGTTTTATTTTAAAGCCTCTATGATTTTTTATGTTTAATACCAATCTATGACTATTTGTACTACAAAATCTCCTTAGAACTTGGCATTTTTTCAGTGCCACATGCTCATGGTGATATAGCTGAGTTAGCAGATGATCACAGATTAGAAAACATTACACAGAATTGTAGGGTGACAAGGCTGAAAAGTACTTGAGAAATCATTCCCAGTTTTACAGGAATGATGTCCTCAGGCTCTGTTTCCAAATTTAACTGCTCTTTCCATTGTATGTTCCTTTCATAACATTTTCATTAGAACTATATTTCTTTCACACTATTTTTCCACATGAAGCAAGAAAACATGTATATGTGGGTGTAGGTGTTTGTGTATATAAAGCTGAAAGCTGTAGTCTTTATTATTAGATAATAGCACTTACTGCATTAACTTTCAAAAAATAAACTAATTCCACTTGAAATATTTTTAGCACTGAGATATTTATTAACACATTCAATAAAATATATGCCTATAAAACAGGCATTTTAGATGATTGACAGTTTCTCTGCAATTAATGTGGTAAGCAAGATTTCTTTTTAGCTTTCTGTTATAATCAACAAGTTTAAACTGCATGCAATCAAAAATTAACATGATTTCCTTCCTTTCATTCCAATAATAATTACCTTGTATATTTTATGCAGTATCTTTAATCACTCACCTTCATGAAAGTATAGTTAATAGTTACTTGAAAGTTTGATTTAAAGGCTTATTGACTTCTAAATTTGAGGTTACCAAAAAATTCAGAAAATGGTTACTTTCCACATAACTTTAGATTTTTTTTCTAATAGCGAGAATGACTAGTTTCCTGCCTGAAAATCACTTTTTAATTACAGTTCTTCATATTGCCAGCATGAGCTTCTGAGAGATGATTAAAATGAAAAAACAAGTAGAATAAAACCACTCTTCTAAATTATGATGTTGAAAAACAGTCAAACGTGGACCTGGGAGAAAATGAGGCACTTTAATTTATAAGCCTCCCTGACCAGTGCACGAAACTTCTAATGAGGTCAAAAGGGACTCCTCTAGAGAGTCCACTCTAAACACTGTGTAGATAACAAACAGGGAGGTTATTAGCTTTTCTTTTTTAGTTGGCTCTTAGCATATTCTCCTAATGTTCATGCCTTAAGGGGAGTTGAATCTACTGCATCTAAGATGCATCATTTTGTGTGTCCATAGATGTAAGCATGATTGAGAAAGCCTGGGACCTTTTAGAAAAGGAATGAGTAGGGAGACATCCCTCTCTTGCCACAAATCACCTGTGTGACCTTGGACAAATTGCTTAACTTTTTACTGGAGAGAACAGATGGTTGGACAAGGTGATTTCTAGCCTGAGCCTGTATGTTTGAAGCCTTTCTCTTTCCATCTTCCTGAGCCTTTGTCTACCAATCTCTAGCCCTCAATCCCCTGACCCTAAAAGTTTCCCCATTTCCTGAAATAATTATAGGAGGAACTGGATCTATATCAGAAGGCTTAGGAATTAAGGAATACTGCCAGTTGGACCCAGAATTTTATAAAGACAAGACCAGGGTGCCCCTCTAATCAGTTTCACCTGCCTTGTTTCCTAGATTCTTTCTAGAATACAGTATTTGTCCTGAGCTCCACAGTGTTTCTCTGAGGCACTGATATTTTGCATAATCTAAGAACACTTTCTGCTGGGCCCGATGCCTACTACATCACCAAGCCTTAAGGACTCAGCTTTAGACTGGCTCAGTAGTTAAATTTCTTCTTCCCTGCCCTATCGAGTGAGATTCTGTCTAGTTCTGGCTTAAGTTCTCCCCATTGGCACTATTTTGTGTTCCGATGATGTTGTCTGAATTTGCTTCCATTATCACATCAAATTTTTTCTAGTTCCAAACATTGTGACCTCTTTCAAAAAACTAGAATAATTTTTAAAAGGATTGGCTTGGGGGCCCCACAAGTTTGAATAATTATTATTGTGTAATAGGTACAATGTTAAATGCATCCACATATATTGCAATTTAATTCTCAAAACAACACCAAAAGGTAGGTAAAGTTGCATGTTTTTACAAAAAACAGATATAAGGCTCAAAACTTTTAAACACTTTGCTCCAGGTACACAATTAATAAACCTTAGATTCAAGATTTATGACTAAATTATTTTGAAGTCCACTCCACTGACACTCTTTTCCTTCTTAAACCTATCTTCTCTTACCTTCCTCGAGAAGAAAAGATGGAGATAAGTTAAAGAAGATGCTTTTTACCTTTAGAATATCTCCTTCGAACAGCCGAAAGCTTCGGGCTCTGAGACGGATCCCCTTGCCAGCTTCTGTTGCTATTTTATAGATACACTCACGGTTATTATCATAATTTGATGGGACATTTGGAGACAGTAATGTTCCTTCATTTCCTTTGACACTTGCTCCACACTCAGCTAAAATAAATGACATTAAAAAAAGAGAATTCAAAAGAGGAATTACTGATTTTAATAGATAAAAACTTTAAAATTATGACAGCCCTCTCCTTTATCAATGTATGCTGGCTATAAACATTTCTCTCCTTTTCGTCAATAACTGACTCTTTTTTTACTATTTTACCAACTTGATAGAAAAAAAGACACATTCATCCCATTTTCAAGAGTTTCCTGTTTCTTTTAATAAAATGGCCTTTTATTACATGTAAGCAGTGTGCTATACTATCAAGAGTTATAGAATAAAATCAATGTGCTTGCAGCACAACAATTCCCTGGCTGTGTCACGAGGCAGTCACAACAGCTCTCCATGCCTCACCCTTAAAAGGGTCCTCACCAATCCCTATATGCTATGAATTCACTGTTCTAGTGAAGCAGTTTTCCCTACATTTATATTTTCTGGCATCAACTTGGAAAAGCTTAAAGGAAATCTTATGGTACACGAAACCACTAAGCTCATCCTCTAATACGTCACAGCACTGAACTCATTTGCATTATATCTTGGGACAAAAGTGCATTCAATGGCAATAAATATTATATTCTTCTCCCCTTTTCCTGAAGGAAAGAGAGAATAATTAAATTCTAGATCCAACTTTGCAGAAAGCAATCTTTAATCCAGGAAATGTGAAAATAAAAATAGCTCTCTACTTTGTGCTAGCCCAGAGAAAGTCTCTTAACCTTTCAGTACCTGTTTCCATATCTATAAAAGTGAAAGGATTTGGATAAGAACTTTCAGTTCTAAAATTCTATGAGTCCAAAATGGTCTAAAATAACAAAGATGCTATAGTGTATGTAGACATATAGCTAGATTATGTGTATGTGCATTTGAATATGTGTATGTGTGTATATGTATGTTTATCTCAAGAGAAGTCCATGGAATCCTGCATCCAATAATTTATTGGACATTTACTCTGTGCCAAGAACAATGACTTTTAAAAATTCGACCATAATAAGTATTAGTTTTAATAAGAATGATCAAGGAGGAAACTGAAAATCAGTAAAATATTATGTATGTAAACTGGGAAGAGAGAAGAAGAGAAGGAAGACATGGGGCTTAATTTTAAATGGGGTTGATAAATGTATTACAAACATTTTTCAGATATCTTCTGTATGGCCATTTCATGATTTTGATTCTTTCTGACATCCCCTTTTCTCTGGTCTTTCTTTAGCAACTAATGAAATCAGCTACACCATTAGCCATGATTCCCTAACTTAGTTGGCAAGAAGAAATTTCTAGAGATTCAGGAACAGCTCATAATGATTTGTGCACACTGGATCTCATAATGCCTCCATGATTAAGAGTGTGGGGAGAAAAATCAGGGGGGAAAAACACGAGAATTTAGGCTCACTTTCCTTTACCTCTCCTTAAAGACAGACATTAAAGGCAGGCTGTGAAAGGGAGTGCTGACAAAGAAGCACAGAGAACTGAGTAGCCAACAAAGTAGCAATGAGATTTCATAATAATTTTTTAAAAGTGTTTCCATAAAGAAAATATTTTTTTCCTGAGAGAAAGGCAAGTGCTATTTCTCTCATGCTCAAAGCTCTGGCATTCCTACTAAAACCCACATCTTGGTGGCAAGGGCAGTGCCAGCACCTCCATTCCTAAATTTATAGGGACAAGTCCTCTGTTTCTGTAGCCCCTTTTCTGTCTATAATTTGTGGGTGATATAATACCACACACAGACCAAGGCATGAAACACCCTTTGTAATATCTATAAAAGCGCCCTCCTGTTATCTCACCCCCACCCCCACCCCAACCACTATAATTAGGTTGGGAACAGCTCGAACACCCAGGCAAGCAGTGGAACAATTAGCTACATAAATGCCAGAAGAAAAAGGCAATCAGGCAATCAATTGGCTTATAGTGTGAAGGAAATTATGGAAAGCAAAGCAGTTCAATAGAGGAACCTCTTTATGTCAATATCTTACTATCAGCCAATGTTGTCTGATCAGTGTTTACATATACAAAAATGGCGACGTTTATTTGATAATTTCTCCTGCAAATGATGTACAGACACATCTATTTTCCTGCCCTGACTCTTCTTTTTTTCTCCCTGCTGCATACTTTCATAAACCAGACAACTTCTGTTCTATGAAGTAAAACAGTGATACAATTTTTCTGCATGCAAATATAGTCATTCCAAAACACTTTTGGTGAAATTGTTGAATGAACTGAAGATTAATTTGGTTTCTGCTTACTTTTATTTTTTATTAGATTATTATTTAAGATTATATTATTTTTATTAGACTCTTTGTAGGTTTACAGAAAAATCATGTAGAAAGTACATAGATCCCATATACGCTCCTCCCACCCCATGCACAGTTTTCTCTATTAACATTTTGTATTGGTGTGGAAATTTTGTTACAATTGATGAAACTATATTATTATAACTATGCTATTTGTTTTAGCACACTGTTTACAATAGGGTTCACTCTTTGTGTTGTACAGTTCTTTTTGTTTGTTTTCTCATGGTAACATATACAACCGAATTTTTTTTATCCCTTTTCAAATCTACAATTCAGTGGTGTTAATTACATTCACAAAGTCGTACCTCCATCACTACCATCCATTGCCAAAACGATCCCATCACCCCAAACAGAAACTCCACACCAATTAAACTTTAACTCCCCGTTCCCCTCTCTGACCCAGCCCAGTAACCTGCCTTCTTACAAGTCTGTAAGATGGGGCAGAAATTAATGTTTTCATTTTACAAAGGGGAAACTGGTGTTCAGAGAATTTAAATAACTGTAGAGATTAGAGAACTGAGATTTGAATAAGATATTCTAAGATTAGTGTAGTACTTCAACGTTAGCAAAATGATTATTCTTAGGTAATCTAAGTTTGGAAAAAAATAGTTTTATCTTAATTCAACAAGCAATTTAGGTTAGTAATCGTTGGAAATGGTAGTGATTCACGGCCCTGTTGAATTTTTTATATTTTATTTTATTTTCCTCAAAACAGTGTTGTTTTTCAAATAAAAGACAAAATAATGGAAAAGAAAAACCAAAATGCTAAGCAGAGTGTGCCTTTAGCTTGCTCTTTGAAAGGAAAAGAGGAGGGTTCCAATTTGATAATGGTATTGGACTTCAAAGAATTTGGATAAACGGAAACTGGAACCTAGTCACAAATATCAGGAATTTTTATTTAAAAATTGAATTTGACATTTTCAGTCTGAGAAAACTTTCAAAGGAATCTTTTTCTATGGCTGTAATAATTGAAGTTGGTTTTGGTTACCATATATTTGAATGTATCAATTACATTACATTTTGTACATTAGATGCTGACTGTGAAGTATAGGTAAACTTTGATCAGTCATCTTCTGTTGTGAATAAGTTGTGACTGGAAAGAAGAGAGGGTATTGGCCTTCTGGTCACTATCTGATCATCCAGAGATGCTGCCAGTCTTCTTCTCTGATTAGAGATGATAAGGAGTAATTAGTTGAATACTGTGATATTTCTATGTATTCTGAGTAGAGCTTTCCCACTTTGATAATTTGAAAACTGCCTAAGAAGTATCACACTGGGTCTTCCAGGAGGCATTCCACAGGAGAGTAAAGACAAGAAAAATCAACTCCAATTAGTGTCATCCATCAGACCACCACTGGTCTGATGGACGCATTTGGCTTGCAAAGGAAGTGCTTTCTTCTCCCGAGAAGCAGGGGAGCCTTAACCCCTCTGGACCCACTGGAAGGTTTCTGCTTTTGAGTAGAGCAAGTTTTATCCTCTCCTTCAAGCTATCCTCGAATTATCTTTCTTTGGTCTTCACACCACTAAGGTGTTTTCCTTCTCTCCCCCTTGACAAACTTGCCACACAGAGATTTTATCCAGTCTCAGTAGAAGTATTATTTTTTAAAGGTAGATTTAATCCCTGGTGATCAGGCTGGTGTGCAAGCAATATTAGTGATATAATGAATCACACACTTTCCTAAGATTTTTATATACATTTACTCATTAAATCCTTATATCAATCTGATTTGGTAAATTAACAATTCCCATTTTACAGATAAGGAAACTCTGTAAAATTAAATTTAAAATTTAATTTTAAAAAAATTAACATTTTTTAATTTTAACCCTAATTTTAACCCTAATTAAATTTAAAAAATTAAAATGTAAAATTAAATGTAAAAAAATGTAAAATTGTTACATTTTACAGATGAGGAAACTCATCTGTAAAATGTATAGATTAAAAATTAAGTGATTTGACTATAGTCATACAACTAGAACAGATTATTGATTTAACGTGAACTGTAAGTACCTAGGAAAATAATCCTGCCTTTTTAATAGCCTAAAAAACTAAATATACTTTATAATTACTAATTCATAATATTATTTATAATTAATAATGAAACTAGCATAATTGTTTAATTGTTTTAGAAGAGTATACTTTTAATGACTTATTTTTAACAGCTTTATTAACTGGAGGTTGTAATATCTTACTTTGGCATTTATGATGTCAATTATATAATTGCATTTTATGATACTCCAAAAAGTCAGGACTAGAAAGAATAAATTTGCATTCATGAAAAATAAATTTGAAACCTAAAGTCATTTTACATATCTTTTGTTAGAATCGGGATTCTATGACTATTAAAAAAACAGGTATATAACAGGTAGTGCTAATAAAATACAAGTCTGTACTATACAGAAATAATAGAGATGGGAAAATTAACCAACCAGTTGGAATTGATAATCCTATGCAGACAGGCAATATTGTTGGTTAAATTTGCAAAAAGATAGAGTAGAAGCAATTAACCAGCCCTCTAACTCCTCCTACATTTCAGTTAATATTCCCACCTCTAAATAAAACCAACTACTTGGATCAGTGCAATGATTTTTTATAACTTGAGTGTCAATTAAAATTTCTAAGTTAGTATCCAATAATAATTCACTTATACAGCATATATCTACAAGCCAAATGTAAGTGTAGACTTCATCCGAAACATGGCCAAGACATTTAGATGTGAAAACATGAGATTCCAACATTCTACAGTGGTATGGTGCAAAACTGGAAAGATAGTCGGCATATGAATTTTTCTCCATGGGTGTGCAAATCCTAAAATCAATCCACTTTAATACAGTGGATTCCATCATTGTTTTCCTTATATTTGTTTTGCTTTCTAGTCTTCAAAGAATTTCATGAAAACTATCACATAGGTGCATTTTTTTCTTTTAAATCATGACTATTACATCTTTCCTAGATTTTAAACAATTATAAGTTATTGGTGTTAACACTGTTCCTGTGAACATGTTTTGTTGTGGTAAATGTTTTTGCTGTTTTCTGATTATATGCAAAAGTCAGTAAGAAAAACTGATAATGTAAAAGCTAAACCTTTTCAGTCATTATTTCTTGGTTCATTAATCAACTTGGTACCACAGCAAAGAAGCCAACACCAAAGTCATGGTGAGTAATGCAGGTGGGGGAAACATGGGTAGGACATATAGACGAAGTTTAGGTGCAGAAACAAATGCACCATTACTTGGATTTATCGATATGACCCAAGCGGAGGATCATTTGAGAGAACAATGGGAGATCTGGTTGCAAACACAGACTGGACCAGATTGAAGGGAGTTTTGTGCTTTATTGCATCAGTGTGGGAGCTGCTGGGAGCGTCTGGAGCAGTGAAGTCATGGTTAAGGATTGTCTGGAAAAGAGGAAAGATCTTAAAAGAAAACATTCATATATTAAAGACGACAAAGAAAAAAGATGTGTGAAGAAGGATTCATAAAGCAAATTCTAGAATTCCAAGGTGAGAGGAAATCTTTGAAAATTCTAATAAGCAATTGTAAAGCAAATAAAATGCAACAAAACTTTACCCAGTTAGTTATTTAATTTTTCTTTTGGTTTATTTGTCACTTACATAGAGCCTATATGCCACGTAATTTTCATATTACACCATCTTGAAGTTCACACAGGTGGGGAGTAGTAGAACTAGGATTTGAACAGCAAGAAGTCTGTTTCCAGAATGTGCAATAACCATGCTTATTAATGTACAATGTTGATAAATAAATGTATGTTCATAGAAATTAATTACTCTAAGAGGAAAGCACAGAAATTTATAGCTTCATAAGGATGGGAAAATGAGTTCGCTGATGGGAACACGTTCTAAATGTTTTAAGTTAATGTTTCACAAAATGTTCTATGAAAAATCATGAAGGCCTACATTAGCATACTTTTTGAGGCATTTCTTAAGACAAATGTGTTTTTCAACTAAATTTACTGGTGTACAAAAATGTATACAAGACAAGTTTCAATTGAGAAAAGTGAAATGTGTCAAAGGGATTAAGAGTGGTAAACTAAACCGCAAAACTCTATCTCATAGTAAATAAAGAAAACATGACACTAGCTTTAAAGCAAGAGATGCTCAGAAAATTACAAATCTTTGAATGAAAATTCAAAAATTCTTTGATCTTGATTTAAAGCATCCATTTTAAATCTCTATTACCAGAGCAATTAAATGTTCCATTTTGAAGTTCTTTCAAGAATCCATTAATAACTCTTTAAGATGAGTGAATATAATTTTTAATATGGGTCACACGTGCCTTTATAAAGAACCATCTATTGCAATTAAAATTAAAACTCCATTTAAAGTTTTGTACTGGAACTAAATAATTTAAATTAAAATTAAATAATAGGAACTGATTGATTTTTAGGCAATTCTTCTTTACAAAGTCAACTACATATAAAGCAACTATTATTTGCATGAATTTGTAAATATTCAATATTTAGAAATATATTATATTGGATATGTTCCTCTATTACTTATTTGATTATAAAACAATTGATGAAAATATATAACCACTCAAACTGCCTATTTCATATACTAAACTGGAATCAAAATTCTACTGCCTAAGATACTTCTCCACCTAAATAATATTGAATCTGTCCAGTCTCACCTTTCACAAAAAAGTTTCCTGGTGTAATGACTAGATATAAGGTGTAGTACTGTAGTTATTACAATTTTGTGGAAATTGTTGTGGGACATTTGAGAACATTGTGAAATTGGCAATGTATTCAATTTGCATTAATTTAAGTACATACATGCTTTGGAAACATTATTTGGAAAGCACAGAAATTGAAAGCAGTTTGACCAAGAAAGGGAAACAGAAAATCTACCTTCTTCCTACTTTAACACAAGTTTACTGTGGTCACTAAAACACATAGTAAACCTTGTCCAAAACAGATATCTATATTATTTAAAATATGCAATTCCAAGTTTACTCACAAAGAGTTTAAGTCATAAAAAATGTTTTTCTTAATTTTTTACTCCATTTATCTTCCTATAAATCTTTTCTTCTGTAATTTAGTGCTATTCTTGGATCAACCTTTATAATTCATCATAGATCAAAGTTTTAATTTTGTTTCAAATTTCCAACAAAGAACCAAAGAAATAAATAGAAATAGTAGAATAATGGGCATAGGAAAAAAATATTTAAACAAAATTGGGTAAAAAATGTAAAGCTAAATTTCATTTATAAAACACAGGCAGAATACTTTGTTTAATTATGCCTTTGTGAAATATTGTGACACACTAAACAATTGTGACTGACTTTTTTCTTTTTTGATTCAATCCAAGGACTTTAAACTTGGTCCACTAAATCTTGTTAATATGGCTATTCAAGTACAGCATAACTCTCACATTCATTTTTCTTTATTCACAAGATATTTATTTTAGTACTTCTTCTGTGTATATATACAGGCTCATGATACCCTGCCTGAGAAAACTGTATGTTCACATAATTCTAAGGTTATGTGATAGATGCAATATTAGATTTGAAAATTCTAGTGTTGACTTTTTATCGTATCTGCTCTGTCTCTGCTTTTTCCACCAAAATATCATAAGGTGTCTTTGGACAATTCATGTTTCCTTGTTTTCAACAGATGTGTAGTTTTGTTCCCAAATGTCTCAAGCCACTTAAGAGTGTCCCACTGTCCAGGGCACATGATTGGTCAGGAGCAGGCATGTAACTCTATTTGGACCAATCAGAGGAAATCTATGGCTTACACTCAAGCACTCTGGGGGGTAGCTTGCTTCCACTGGGCAATGTGATGGTGTAATTAAACTTTACCTGAAGGTGTCCCCACTTATGGACTGTACAGTCACACTGCGAATAAATTATTCATTCTTTACTTAGCAGGTTTGGGTAATTTTTTTCTTTAACTTGCAAATAATAATAATAAAAAAAAACAACCTGTAATGATACATGCACAATCCAAATGCAAAGAGATGGCACAAGAAAGAACATGAGCATTTCTAGAGGGTTAGCACATCCTAGAGGGCATAATGATGCTCTTTTCATTAAACTAAATAAATAATTTGGAAGAAATAGCCCTAAAATGAATAAATGCACAAATTAGCTCTTTTTCCTTTATGAGTAGACTGATAAAAGGGAAAATAGTTCTCGTCTCTGATGTTCACTAGAAATTTGTTTAATATCATACATCCACTAGGGAAAAGTAAAATTATATGCTTATAATTAGATAGAAATTCTTCAGATGTCACCTGTGATCTTTGGAATGGATTGACAACATTTGGCCATGGATAAACCATTCTTTTTTCTATGATTTTAAAGGAAGGCATTCAGACACAGAGCATTATCAAAAGTTTTTAGGTCAGGAGAGATATTTCTGGATGAAATAATCTTTATTTATTTGACAAACATTTATTGAACAAGGCAGAGAGCTAGATCTTAGGATAAGAACTATAAGTCTCATGGGAGAGACAGAGAAATGAATACAATTCTAATAGAGTGATAGCTATCATGGAAGATCAATTCTTATCTAGTGGGAAAAGGGATAGAAAAAGGTAGCAAATGAGGTGAGACTCGAAAAGTATCAAGAAAAATGGGAGCGGAGCAGCATGTAAAAAGCACACAGTTAAAAAGAACCTTGGCTTTTGTGCAACTGAGGAGACTTCATTATGTCTGTGCATAAATAAGTGGATTAAAGCTGAGCAAAAAGTTGCAGAGTCAGAGACCAAAGAAAAAGGAACTATACCATGACAGAGAGTTGAGAAAGGGTTTGCTCTGAATATTGGGGGTAGCTATTCAGTAGATTCTACATTGGGAATGAAATGACAAGGTTCTTCATTTTGAATAGAGCATTGTGGGAGCTGTGGCACCAGTGCTTGGCGGGATCAATTCTGTAGCCAGGGAGAATCTTCAGGAGGTAACTGATGAGTGTCTGCAAATGGCTGAATACATACAGAACAAATACAGGGCCTGCGATTTCAGGCTCCCTGAGTTCAAATCTTTCTAGCTCTGTAGCCTTGGGAAAATTTCTTAATATCTCTGTATTTTAATATTCTCATCTATAAAATGGAATTTCAAGTACTTATGCCTACTTCATAGAGATGTCATGGGGGAGTAAATAATTTAATACATGTAAAGAACTCAGAGCAGTGCCTGGCCTAAAATAAGTGCCCACTAAGTTAACTATTATTTCAACTATAGTAACTTATTATTTTTTCTTTAAACAGCAATGTAAAAACCTGAATGACCAGAATAACACAGAATAATAATAATGAATCTAAATAAAAAGAATGATAAAAAAATTGAATATTATAATCAATAGATTAATTTATGCCACATATCTAGAACAATGCTTTGATTTCATTGAGTTGGAAGTTACTTCCAAAAATTAAACTATCTTGGACAGGAGTTTGTAGGCTGCAGAGTGGATTATAGGGAACTCTGGGAATTCCTAAATTAACTACAAAATATTGCATTATTTTTGTCTTGAGAGTGTTCAAAACTTGCACCCAATTCCCCCCCAAAATCAACCAAAAAAAAAGGTGAAAACCAGTATTTTAGGAGAACGCCAGATTGTAAAAAGGTATAGACGTGTCCTAGCAAAATGAAAATTTGATTCATGTTCATTTTTATTTTTTTGTTATAATAGAGTTCTGATCATCTATCTATGGCTCATTAAAACACAAAAAGTAAGTACTATCATTTGAATCACAAAATAATATAGTGCCGATTATTGATGAGATTCTGTGCCACAGAAATAATCTGGTTATTCTAAGTTAACATTTTAATACTTTCTATGGTTACTGAAATCTTAGCTTCAGACTTTTCCAACACCCATCATGTTTGTCAACTGGCAAGATTAGTATGGAAAGTATTTATGGACTCCTCGTGGAGTCAGAAGGCTCCAAAATAATCTCTAATCTCTGTTTTTTGTTTTTGTTTTTTTTTTTTTTTCTTTGCTATAGTATGACAATTTTCTGTAACTTTAAAGAACAGATTGTAAAACTCATCATATGCTGGGCAGTGGTAAAGTGGCAGGTACTATACATGGTCTCTGAATTAAATGATAGATTCTCTGTACATGCCTGGAAAATTTTCATATTTAAACTGTGATAACTATCACAATTCTCCTCTGCTTCTGCTTAACTCCTTACATTCGCACAGATTCCCCACTTGACACAAGCTCCATACCACTGAATTCTAATAGCAATATTTTAGCATAGTACCTCATTTTAAAGTAATAAAAACTCCTATTATTTTTGGGGATTAATTCTTGAATTCTTCAAGATCACTTAAAAAATTAAATTCAAATATCTGTAATGCCCACTTAATAGATATACGCAACAATTATCCAATCAAATAACTAAACTGCAAAGTAAAGAGAATAATGTTTTAAATTGTCACCATCATTATACTAGAAGAGTCATACTGCTTTTAGTCAGTATAACTGCCAGATAATATACAGACTGGCTTTGTTTATTTTCCTTTTGTTCAAAATTATTTTTAGTTAATGTATATTTTTTTCCTTCTTAAATGTGCTTGACACATGCTTTAGTTTCACTCTTATTTAATCCTACACTTTTAGAATGGAAAGGGATTTATTTCATATGAGATCATCAAAACCCAAAGCAGCTAAGCAATTTTCCCAGCTCTCCTGAGTCTACTCTACTTCTTGTCCAAGCCTCCCACACTGCTTCCTGCTGTGTGCCATGTCCTGTCCCCAAGTGGATGAATGGAGTGAAAGCATGTGACCACCCACCCACACACTTCAGCAGAGCTGCACTACACACACGACGGCCCCCACCCAGGCAGGTAAGCTTGGCTGCACCTTCTAAGCAATATCCTGGGAAGCAGGAAAAAGTCAGAGAGTCTCCACCTCCAAAATGGAAACCAATTGTTTGGTTGAAGGCAGGTACACCAGGATCATCACACGGCTCTGGATCATATTCTGAAACATGAAGAGGCAGGGTAAATTTGTGAGAATTTGGGTAAGTACTCAACAATTATTCACCAAGAATAAAAAGGGCTACTATTAAAAAATAGACCAATATATATTTTCTTCAAACTCTTTTGTGACAGTTATATAGATTGCTTTCATTTGTACTGAGCTCTCTTATGACAAATAGTATGGAATTACAGTATTTTAAAATAGACATTTATAATATATAACAGATTAAAATAAGATGGTCCATTTCAAAACTGTCACTTTGGGAGTATGAAATTATTTTATTGGATACTTCTAATTGCTAAAATCAGTTCTTGCACACTTTTCAAAGGTGCTTTTTGGTAATTCTATCTATCTATCTATATAAATATAACCAGTGTCAAAGGGTTACATGTTTGGAAAGTTTATCATAGCCAATTTCACCTTTAAAAGATATCTCAGTATGGAAAAAAAAAATTTTCCTATTTTCAATTTAGAAACCATGCTTTATTGTGATGTAATATAAAATAAGATTCTATACAGTACTATAAATCTCAGGAAGAAAATGTCAAATCTAGTAAAAAGTAAAGGAATAATACTTGACTTATTGCTGTATTTGGGGATTATGTATCCAAGATACTAGTCCTAATAAAAACATTTTGTATTTGCTCTATCCCTTAAAGTCAACTCTTTCAAATTTTAATATATGGGTACAATTGTACTCTAGTTGCCAAAAGTCTCCCGATCCATTATTAAGTCCTTGATTTTGTCACAGGGTGTTGGAGATTAATCATCTTACCCCAAAAAGCACGTCCAGGTCTCAACCCATGGTCCTGTGGGTGTAAACCTGTTTGAAAATAGGACCTTTGACGATGTTATTTGTTAAGGTGTGCCCAGACTGGAAGACGGTGGGCCTTAAACCAATACGACTGACGTTCTTACCACCGGAGGAAATGGGGCGCAGAAAGAGAAGGCGCAGGACAGCAAGGACGCCGAGCGAGACAGCACCCGGAGGGGAGGACGCTGTCATGTGTCCTGCCGCGTGACAGAAAGGACAAGGATCTTCAAAGATTGGCGGCCACAAGACATCAATCCAACCCCTGCAGGAAGCAAGCCTTCTAGCCTGTGACGTCATGAGCCAAAAACACCTGTTGTTAAGCCAATCCACTGTGTGGTGCTTGTGCAAGCAGCTAAGAAACTAAAACAGTGGGAAATTAGAAGGCGTGCAGGGGAGTGGCTATTGGTTTAGTTTCCTCCTTCTCGCTGATCCCTCAGTCTGTGAGACTCAGACTAGGGGTTGGAATAGTGCACAGAGCATCAGAAAAGAGACAGAACTGGAAGATCAATTAAAGGATGAGCATTATTGCAACGAGGGGGAAAACCAGGACAGTTTTCCAGATTGCAGTGGTAGAGAAAACATGTAACACACGATGCTAATCTTTATTTAAAAAAATTGCCTTTACCTTCTAATATCCAACTATCATTTTAAGTTCTCTTAACT
Organism: Choloepus didactylus; assembly: GCF_015220235.1. Lineage (NCBI taxonomy): Eukaryota > Metazoa > Chordata > Mammalia > Pilosa > Megalonychidae > Choloepus > Choloepus didactylus. The sequence continues at coordinate 60,390,465 of NC_051326.1, forward strand.
ATAAATTATGGATTCTGTATTTTCAATGAACATATTAAATCCAAACCATTGTCTTTTTTCCTTCGATGTTTTTCAAATCTAATTCTTCTTTTCCACTACTGTTACGGTGCCCATGAGTTAAGGTACCAGACGGCCAAACGGAATTTAAAGAGCCTTTACTAGTCAGCTAGCTGGCGGCCACTGCCTGTCACTGGGCGCAGGGAGCTCAGTGAGCAGCAGCAGGGCCGGAGAGTGCTTGAGACTTACATAGGCAGAAACCACATCCTGAAAATGCAAGCAAGCTCCTTTGACAAAAGCAGAGTTGGCGGCTAATTAATGGGTGCTTAAGATCTTCAGCAACCTTGAGAAATTTTCTCAAGGCTGGTGCAATGGTTAATTACTGGAACGGTTACGCTTGGCTAATGCAGACGTCCGCAAGTCTCACTCCCTAAAACGGCGCAGTCTCACTCCCTTCCTCTCGGGGCTTCAATGTTTCCTGTGCAGTCATTACCGGTTGAGGGGGAAGGGGACTCTTGTTACAGATTAAGGGGAGGGGGCCCACTTCAGTAGGACAGCAATGAATGTAAAGGGCCTG